>NW_026647254.1:37500-40549 GCF_950295315.1 Erinaceus europaeus | reverse complement strand
GTGTGCTTAACCCGCTGTGCTACTGCCCGACTCCCTTTTATTTCTTTTCTGATAGAGACAGAAATAGAGGGGGAGAAAGAGGAATCGTCCATCACTTGTGAAATCACTCCCCTCAGGCCACCACTCAAGGACCTGGTGCTTTTTGCATGGTAGTGTGTGCTCCCTGCTAGGTATGCTCCCCCCCCCCCCATATCACTTTAAAAGGTTGGGTAGCCTAATGGCATCTCTGAAAGTCAGGTACTTTTTAGCTCTCTACTAGAAGGGAAACAAGATTGGGATGAGCCAAACAAAAAATAATGACTTTGGTGAGATACTCCAAACTCAGTCAAATTCTGTTTTGTCTTCCCCTTTCTATTCTTCTTTCTCAATTTCTGTTTATGAGTGGGATCACCCCATACTCGTCTTTCTCTTTCTGACTTAGCTCACTTAACATGATTCCTTTTAGCTCCATCCAAGATGGGTCAGAGAAGGTGAGTTCATTGTTCTCAACAGCTGACCAGTATTCCATTGAGTATATGAACACAACTTTCATTCATTTGTTTTGGGCACCTGGGTTGCTTCTGGGCTTTGGCTATTATGAATTATGCTGCTATGAAGATAGGTGTACAAACCTCCCCAGAGCCCTGCCCCACTAGGGAAAGAGAGAGGCAGGCTGGGAGTATGGATCTACCTGTCAACACCCATGTTCAGCGGGGAAGCAATGACAGAAGCTCCAGACCTTCCACCTTCTGCATCCCACAGTGACCCTGGGTCCATGCCTCCCAGAGGGATAGAGAATAGGAAAGCTATCTGGGGAGGGGATGGGATACAGAGTTCTGGTGGTGGGAATGTGTGGAATTGTACCCCTCTTAGCCTACAGTCTTGTCAATATTTTTTGTTTTACAAAGAAATAACAATAAAAAAAGACTCATCAGAAAATCTAAACCATTCTCTGTGCTTTTCCCTGTGGTCCCTATGCGCTCGCAAACAGTCTCCATCTAAAAGGACATCTGTTCATTCCGATGGCAGGAGTGGTTGCACAGGCAAGATGTTTGTCTTTATTATTTGGTAAAAACTGGAAATGTAAAAACACACTTTACATTTTACACTTTTTGTCCTATTATTAGTAAATTCTGTTCCTTTTGGTATTTGCAAGATTTATTGAAAGGAAAAATCAATAGCATTTAAAATTTGACAATCTCATAAGAATAAAATATTGCTCTTGATTATTTCAACCATCTCTAACAGCATATTTCTTTTTTTAATTTAATTTTTTTATTAAAAAGAAAACATTGACTAAATCATAGGATAAGAGGGGTACAACTTCACACAATTCCCACCACCAGAACTCCATATCCCATCCCCTCCCCTGATAGCTTTCCTATTCTTTATCCCTCTGGGAGCATGGACCCAGGGTCATTGTGGGATGCAGAAGGTGGAAGGTCTGCTTCTGTAATTGCTTCCCTGCTGAACATGGGCTTTGGCAGGTGGATCCATACTCCCAGCCTGTCTCTCTCTTTCCCTAGTGGGCAGGGCTCTGGGGAAGCAGAGCTCAGGGACACATTGGTGGGGTTGTCTGTCCAGGGAAGTCTGGTCAGCATCATAACAGCATATTTATTTTTTTTTCTTTTTTAATTTTTTTATTTATAAAATGAAAACACTGATAAGACCATAGGATAAGAGGGGTACATTTCCACACATTGCCCACCCCCAGATCTCCATATCCCATCATATCTTTTTCTAAGGCACATACTGACAGGGTAAAACACTTAGTGGGTAAGAGGGAAGACTGATGATCTCACCTCTGAATTGTCTTAATATATTGGTTGAAAATTTAATCTTTTAGAATAAAATTTCTCCCCGCTTCTTTCTTGTTCATGTCTGGGAACTATCCACAGTTTCTTGAACTGAAGCACATTTTCAGCCCCAGAGCCTTTTAGCTTAGTCAGGGTAGTTGTTTTAAGTCATTAAAGCAGATTAATTAACTCTAAATACTTAATATTTATTTATTGGATATATAGAGAGGAACTGAAATGGAACGGGAAGGTAGAGAGGGAGAGAATGCCAGGCATTCGTAGCACTGCTTCACCACCTTGTGAAACTTCCCCCCTGCAGATAGTGACCAGGGGCTGAGTCCTGTGCATGGTAGCATACATGCTTGAGTGGCTTGACACCTTCTGGTCCCCATAAATACTTCCTTCTGTAGTATATGGATGATATGTGAATTAAGTTGAGTATGTAATGAAAAGCCTTAAATAGTTAAATGTTATAACATGATTCAAGAAGCAGACATTTCAGAAGTAAGCTCTACATATAAACATGCATTTAAATGACTTCCAGAGCAGATTTTCACCCATAATTAAAACATTTAGGGCAAGCATCAACAGTAGTTTGAATTCTCTGAGTATTTGCCCAGTTAATGACATAGTGAGGCTACCTAGAAATGCTCAGTGCTGTAGGTCAGTCAGTCTAGAAAGAACCAAGTGACTAAGTCCCATCTGGATAACTGAGGGATTGCTTTTTTAAAGTAGAAAAAAAAATAATAGTGTGAAAGAATGATAGCAGTTTAAAAATATAGTCTCTCAGTCTTTGTGCCACATAATAAGCAATTGTTTTCATGTATGTATATAATACTTGCTTAGGCTTTCCATGCAGATCCCGAAACCACACTATGTGGCATCTATTGTTGGTCACCGGAGAAATGATAGCACGGAATGATTTCAAGTTACCTGCTACTTTCTCTCTGGAGTTTTCTTCAGGGTCGTCCTTAAGATGCATAGGGACCCAGGATCATTCATTTGTATGATGTTTATACAGTTTTTTTGAAGTGTCATAAATCATTTTCCTGTAGAAGACATGAAGTTTCAGAGTAATGGGTTTTGTAGAGCTATTTAGGTGTTTGCTTTCTATCCAACAACCGCATGGAAAGACTCTTCATCCTGGAGAGTGACTTGGTGCTGTGTCTTGTCTTTTCTCCACAAGGGCATGGTTCTGCAATAATTTCCTATCTCCAGTCTCGTGAGACAACGGGACCAAGTGCTGTTGTTATGCACAATGCAGAGGCTCTTCA
>NW_026647254.1:0-32500 GCF_950295315.1 Erinaceus europaeus | reverse complement strand
AACGGAAATCAGAATGTTGGCCTTTCTGGGAAGAAATTGAAACTTGAGCCCTAGAGGACATGGTCTTTGACTCAGTGATTGGAACTGGGTGACAGCTGCCGGTCGACCACAGTCAGTCTGGCTCCTAGAACACACAGCTGCACTCTAGGATTTTTTTTCTTTTAAAAGCAGCGGGTGGCATTAAGCGCAAGGGCCAGTTAGGACCCCGGTTTGAGCCCCCAGTTCCTCACCTGCAGGGGAGTCGCTTCACAGGCATTGAAATAGTTCTGCAGGTGTCTCTCTGTCTCTCTTCCTCTCTCTCAATTTCTCTCTGTCTCTATCCAATAACAAATAAAAAATAAACAAAAAAAGACTTAAAAAAATTAAAAACAAAACAAAACAGGTACTGCCTCTAGCTGATGAATTAGAAAGTTAACCCTAGACAGGTTATGGAACTCTGGTGGTGGAAACTGTATGGAATTGTACCTCTCTTATCTTACAATCATGTCAGTCAGTATTAAATCACTAATACAAAATAAAAATAAAAAAGAAGGTCAACCCTACCAGACAGAATACAGTCCAAAGGGCCAGGCAGCTGCTCACCCGGTTAAGCCCTCACAGTACAGGGCACAAGGACCTGGGTTCAAACCCCTCCTTCCCACCTGTAGGAGGAAAGCTTCACGAGTGGTGAAGCAGGGCTGCAAGTGTCTCTCTAGCTCCCTCTGCCCTCTCAACTTCTCTCTGTCTCTATCCAACAATAAATGAATGATTAAGGGGAGAGAGAGAGAGAGAGAGAGAGAGAGAGAGAGCATACAGCCCACATGAAACAGCTTTGTCATCAACAGTCTCTTCTTCCAACCATTTCACTCAGACGTGAACCCTTTGAACATCTGAGACTGTGATGGCTGCCAAGGTCTTGGAAGAAGCTGCTGCCTGCAGTCCATCTTGGTGAATGAAAGTGTGGGGGTTAGTTGATTGTCCACAGATATGGGGGACCCCAGTGTCTGACCTTGCTTTCCCCCTTTTTCCTCAGATGGATACTTGGATGATTTTGCAAGAAATAACTTCAGAGGCCAGGCCTGCATGTCCTCAGTGTTCATAGCACTTCCCCATTCCATCCTTTGCTCCTTCCTGCAAATTTGCCATTTCCTCTTTTTCTCTTTCCCCCTCAGGCAAGCTATCCTGAACGCTCTAGAGCGAGACAGGGGAGTGACTCTCTTAACATAAAGAATTCGAGACAGACTTCTTGTGCCATCTTTGAATTTCTTGACTCCAGTCTCTGTCACGGTTGACAGCTTGGCCTTATTAAATCGTGCCCCAGAGTGAACCCCAAAGCTACTGACAATGGACAGTGGCCAAGGAGCTTCCAGGTCCCTCTGTGGCTCCCGAAGAGCCCTAAGCTGTTCTTCCCATCAAGATAATGTGTGAAGGGCAGCTTGAGGAGAGTGAGTGCAGAATGTGGGGACAGATGCAGCTAATACCGGACTTTGAGAATATACAAAGGGGTTGATGATGAAGTGCCCTTGGTGGTAAAGAAGTAGGGATCTGTGTCAGTAACAGTAAGGATTTCAGACCGGCGACTGGCGACTGGCACTGAATACTGACTAACCTTCATTGGTCATGGGAAACTCCATGAGCCTCAAGGAAAATCAGTGAGATTATAACACGACGGAAAAAAAATAAAACTTTGGATGAAAAAGAGCACTGGCGTTCCCTCCCTCCACCAAGCTACTGGTTGGATTCAATGAACTTTGAAAAGTGTCCAGTGGGCCAGTGAGATCACTCAGGAGTAACAGTGCGAGCTGTCTACACTCAAACCCAGCTGGGGAGGTGCCAGGGCTGGGAGGAAGTCCATCCTTGGGGTTTCTCCTCCCTCTCTGTCTCTATCTGAATGAAAAAGGAGCCTGGAGTGGTGAAGTCACGGTCATGCCAGTTCCTGGGTCTGTAAACCACCTCCCCACCCCACACACACACATCCCTACCCTATTAAAATAGAAGTCAAAAAGCTTCACCCTATCCACAGACTTTGTTTGATTAAGTGAGACCATGCTTGTATCTAACATTTGGTCATTAAAGGACCCAACGAGAATACAATCAGTTCTCGAGACTATCTCCCATCTCTCTCTCCCTGTGTGTGTCTCACTTTGGAGACTTGGGACAGGAGCAAATGAGGGGAGAAAGCAGTTAAGCGGCTCACAGATGATCTGATGAACTGATTGTATGGTTGAAAGTCTTTAAACGTAAGCAGCTGGCTGCTTTGCTGAAGGGTGTGACTTCTTAATTGGGACAGCTTGTGTGAAGAGTTAAAAATAATCTTAGAGTTTCGAACACTGTTGGATAATGCAGTGAATGGTTAAAGCGAAAATAAGAAGGCAGTGTTTGTCACAACAGGAGTTACTACCCGCTCCCTTTAGGAATGAGCTTCTGACTGCACAAGTCTTTATCTCAGCTCCCAAATCAAGCAGAATCCAGAGGTCACAATGCCAGTTTAATCTAAAACCTGTTTTGCGGTGTTAGAGTCTTGGTTTTTAGGGAAAGACTTGTAGTTGCTATGGAACCGTTAATAATGATTGCTGGCTAGACCTCGAGTCCTCACACTCCCAGTCTCCAATATAAAATCACTTAGAGTTTACCTTGGGCTGTAGGGCAGTAAGTAAACTTTCAAACAAGAATTAACTGGGCTTGGGCATTTGTGTCTTAATGTGGGGAATGACTTCCATTATAACCTTTCCTTATGCAAGCTGTGTGGCTCTTTCAAAGTTTTCTGACAGCAAAGTGAAATACAGGAGGCTCAAAGCATTGAAAAAAAAATAGAAAAAGAAGAAGAAGAAGAAAGAAAGAAAGCAGAAATAGTTTGGGCTATCCTTATAAAATAAATGTGAAAAATCTTTATCCTATGCAGAACTGGCAGTTGCTTTGGCCTTTTTATTACGGTGTGGTGTGCAAGAGGACATTCAAGCACCAACCAGACTCCTAGCAGGAAAGAGGAGACTACTTATACTGAAATTAACATGTAAATCTTTCATGCAGGAGGCTCTAGGGCCTGGGTTCAGTTCCCAGCACCATCACCAACCAGAGCTGAGCAATACTCTGGTCTTCCTCTTTTCTCTCTGGTCTCTCTTTATATCACTCTCATTAAGAATAAATAAATCAGGAGTCGGGCGGTAGCGCAGCGGGTTAAGCACAGGTGGCGCAAAGCACAAGGACCGGCATAAGGATCCTGGTTCGAGCCCCCGGCTCCCCACCTGCAGGGGAGTCGCTTCACAGGCGGTGAAGCAGGTCTGCAGGCGTCTGTCTTTCTCTCCCCCCTCTCTGTCTTCCCCTCCTCTCTCTATTTCTCTCTGTCCTATCTAACAAGGATGCCATCAAGAGCAACAACAATAATAACTACAACAACAATAAAAAAAAAGAATAAATAAATCTGGGACAGGGCTAGATAACATTAAAAAAAGAAAAAGAAATGCACATGTCTGTATATGTTGATATGAAATCTTGTAGGAAAAGTCACGTCTTTGCTATACTTCAGTAAGATTTGTGATCCATGTAATAGACACTTCTATCTCCTGAATTATGTTTCCAAGATATGGATCTCCGTGCTTACTAACATACAGCTAAGCTTGGGGTATGTGTGTGTGTGTGTGTGGCAAATACACTTGTTGATCTCCATGCACGTAAAGTTAGAAATGTGTTATTGGAAAAGGGAGGGGAAGATGGAGAAAACATCTAATTGGGGGCCTTGACAGCTTCACCACTATGCAAATAATGCCGTAATAATACAGAATTAAGTGGTTTCCATGTTCTCATGTCCCCACAGTCTGTGTTTCCCGGCAATTATCTGGCCCAATTCTCTGTTTTATTGCTGAATTTTAATGCATCAAACATGGAATAAAGAATAAATGTCATGTAACATTTAAATAGATGCTTGAATGTAGTTTTTCACCAGCTTACAGAGAGTTTATAGGAACAAATGAAAAATAATTGAAAAGGAAATAGAAGCTATACATGTACCCCCCCCCTTCCATTCTGTTGCTTCAAGAAGTGGCAGCAAGTTTATAAAGGTTAAGAGGGCACACTTAGGGCTCTGAGTGAAATGAAGTTCTCTGCCCGGCTCTTGACATTGTAGAAGACAAAGGTTTGTTTATCTGTGGGAAGCAAGTCAACCTACAGCTCAGTACATTTATGTTCGCAGGGCTACTTAAAGCATATATATTTTTTTTTCTTTTGTTAATATTTATTTATTTATTCCCTTTTTTGTTTCTTATTGTTGTAGTTATTGATGTCGTTGTTATTGGATAGGACAGAGAGAAATGGAGAGAGGAGGGGAAGACAGAGAGGGGGAGAGAAAGACAGACACCTGCAGACCTGCTTCACCGCCTGTGAAGCGACTCCCCTGCAGGTGGGGAGCTGGGGGCTCGAACCGGGATCCTTATGCCGGTGCTTGTGCTTTGCGCCACATGCGCTTAACCCCCTGTGCTACCGCCTGACTCCTGGCTACCTGAAGTATTAAGAGGCTTGGTCCCAATCATACAAACGCAGATGGGACTATCGGATTCATCAAGGTGCTGAGCTAAGTCCTGATGCTCTCCAGAGCTGGCAAGGGGATGTCCAGAGAGTTAGACTTGAAAAATGGGAGCTGGGTTTCTAGATGTGATTAGGGAAAAAGGAAAGCAGAATTGATAAGGGAGATAAAGGCGGAAACTATCACCATTATGGATACATTTAGAAGGGAGCTTCAGAATCGATTCCTTCTGCTTACTCTAAAACCCTTCTGCCAAAAACCAGACACTGCTATACACTCTTTTATTTTCCATTTATTTAGCCTTTAAAACACAGCCATTATTAGCGTGGCAATTCAGTATTTGCGGCACATTATTGTAACACAGAGATATACCTGCATAGCTTACTCCATCAAAGCATGTGCTAAATTTATCACTTATATAAGACAAAGCTCAGTCTGCTAATAATGTAAAGTTACTTCTAGTGGTTCATAAAAAAGCTACAGAATCTTCTCTCTGTCATAGCTGTCCTTACCCTATCATTTAATAGATTAAAAAATAGTATTCTATAATTGGAATTAAAATAATATTTTAGTTTAATATTGGGCACTAGTAAAAATGAACCTATCTAGTTAGTAAAAATGTGTCCCTACAAACACTATTATGCACTAAGAAGAAATATATTAAAATTCTGTGAAATTAATGAATAAATAAAATGTTACCTGGAATAGTACTACTATTATGTACAAAAAAAAAAAAAGGAAAAGAGAATCCTTTTCTTCCTAAACCTACCAGCTATAACACTTCTTAAATCTATTTTACACCTGTTAGGGTGTATAGATAATTTTAGATTTGAGAAATATTATATTAAGGATAGTAGGGTTTAATTTCTTATAAAAGACAGTATACATTAACTTTGAAAAAATTTTTGTTCAGACCTTTTTAGAGACAACATTCCTTTGAACTCCTTCAGAGAAAGATCTTATTAGTAAAAATGAAACTCCAGTGCAGAAGAATACTTTTCATATTAGTTGAAAATATTAGATAATGGAAGTATTGTGAAGATATAATATTATTTTAGACATCTGAATTTCTTTGGCATTGATAGAGTGAAATAGTTGGAGTAATACTGCAAGTTAACTTTAAGCATTTGCTGTTTTCCATCTGCCTTTTTTTGACATTAATTGTTTATTTCTAGTCTACAACTTCTTCATACCTTCCTTTTATTAACCATCCCTACTTTGCTCCATATCTTACTTCATTAGCAGAATAGGAGTCTTTCAAATATTTTTGTGTGTAATAAAATGATAGTTTATATTAAGTCAATCACCAAGTGGACACTCCCCATTAATTTTAAGTGTTTTCTTAAGATGTAAAAAGTAGCTTGAATACGTCAGCAAATTATCTATTACGTCCTTGACGAATAATAGATTTGAAAAAGTCACTATCTATTACGGCAACACTATTTAGCAAGCTATGGAATGGCCAAGCGAGGGTGGGAGGGACACCAAAGGGAAGAAATCACTTGGTTTCATGAGCAGTAGCCTCTGGCTTTTATGACTAAGCCAGATGGATCGAGGTTTTTTTCTTCTTCTCCATTTCTTCTTCCGGGCAACCATGGGGAGATCCTATGGAAATGGCCTCTAAGAGTAAATCGGAAATGGAGTCCTTGACAGGTTGTCTTCATAGTAACTCTGGGCCACATCCTGCTACCAGTCTGTACTATTGTATTCCTGCCGGGACAAGCCTGGGTGTCAGTGAACAGCCCACGGGCCGGAGTTTCTTTCCAGGCTCTGGCCACGCACTCCGCTGAAGGCACAGGTTGGGCACGGGGGTTCTGGGCTCAGGCTGTCTGGTCTACCTGGAGCACAGCTGGCTGTGCGGGCTCCTCGTCAGACCTCTCTGTCTCCTCGGAGGTAAGCGCATAACCTCCCTCATACTGCACGTACTGTCCCTGCTCCACGGACACGGACTCCTCTTCTGCGTCTTCCACGATAGTCAAGTTCACCTTGCTGTGCATAGCTGGGTTATTCTCTCTCAAGGTCTCCCTGGCAGCCTCGCCCTCCAGGCCCTTTCCTTCCACCCCTTCCACTGTGGCGTCTGTGACTGATGCTTCGGACAAGCCTTCTGCAAAAGAGCTCTCCTCCTGGTCTTGGGGTGTCAGCTCCCTGCTCTGCGTGTCTTCTGACTTGGTTTCATATTCTGCAGGGCCCTCTCCTTCTTGAACTTTCTTGCGGCCGAAAGACAGAGGAGAAACCTTGAAGGGAGAACTCTTCCCTGAGGAGCGTTTCTGGTGACTGGAAGTGAGTGATTTCTTAATCTTCTCCCTCCTTTCCACAGATATGATCTTTGTCCCCAGCTGGTTCATCCTCTTCCCGATGTTCTGACGAGAAAACGCTTTCTTGAGGCTATCCACTTTCCGGAGGCTGGATCTTCTCAGTCTTTCTGCCCTGCTTTCTTCCGTCGTTTCCTCGGCACTGTCTTCCAAGCTCTCGTTGGCGTGAGGCAGCTCATCCTCTGAAGAGAGTTCCACGTTGTGCAAGGCCTCCTCTAGGGACTTGTTTTCATCCGCAAGCTCCCCCTTCCCCTCAGCTGGACTGGAAACGGGCTCTTTCACAAATATGCTGGCGGGGATCTCATCTTCTTCCTAAAAAGGATGGACAGTGTAGATTCCATGTTAATAGCACATTTCCCCCCAAATATCCTTAACGACTTCAATCTGCATATATGTATGGGGAGGTGGTGTAGTAGAAGTCAAATATTTCTGGCTTCTGCCCCCTTCCTTCCTTCCTCCCTTCCTCCCTTCCTCCCTTCCTTCCTTCCTTCCTTCCTTCCTTCCTTCCTTCCTTCTCCCTCTCTTCCTTTGTTTATTTCTTGTTTCCTTTCTTTTTAAATTTTTAATTAGTGATTTAAAATATTCTATAAGATTACAACAGGGGCATAATTCCACACAGTTTCCACCACCAGAGTTCTGTGTCCTATCCCCTCCATTGGAAGCTTCCCTGTTCTTTATCCCTGTGGGAGGATGGACCCAGGGTCTTTATGGGGAGCAGAAGGTGGGAGCTCTGGCTTCTGTCATTGCTTCTCCATTGGACATGAGTGTTGGCAGGTGGATCCACACCCCCGGCCTGTCTCTGTCTGTCCCTAGTGGGGCAGGGCTCTGGGGAGGGGAGGTTCCAGGACACACGGGTGAGATTGTCTGCCCAGCGAAGTCAGGACGGTGTCATGATCTGGCTTCTGTTTGCTAGAGTTTGAGGAGGTAAGGAGTTAATTTTAAACTGGTCAAGTCATTTCCCAAGGCTGGATAAGGCCACGGGCTGCCTGTCAGGAAGATTCTGAAGGCAGCTGGCCAAAGCTCTATCAGCCACCCGCAAGGGGAAGTGGGCTGCTGTTCAGATAGACCGGGAAGCTGTCAGGGTGATGGAAATAAGCTAAATAAAGACATGCCCCTTTTCTCTCCCATGACCCTTTGAGGTCAGAGGGTCCTGTGGGTACCAGGACCCCACTATACATGGGGAGATAGGAAAGGGCCCCAGGAGACAGGGCTCGGAAGTCGTTCCTTGTGGGATCCAAGTAAAGCCTGGATGAGGTTCTCTGCCCAAATGTGGAGTCAGATGCAAAGGTATGCTTATCCTTAGTTAGCACACTCACTTTTCTTATGATAGAATGCTGAGGTAAGACAAGTAAAAGCCAGCCTGCCTGGGAGGGAGCCCATTCACAAAACTTTGTGGATTCCAAAACCCTTGGCGGGGATCAGAGGGAGGTGTGATATTGCAGCCATTTTGGGACTAAAGTGGGGGGACTAGGGGGTCAGATGCTGGCGCACTTGGCTGAGCACAGATGTTGCAATGCACAAGGACCTGGGTTCAAGCCTGCGATCCTCATCTGCATGGAGAAAGCTTCACAAGCGGTAAAGCAGTGGCAGAGAGCCAGGTGTCTCTTCTTTTATCTCACTTCTTCCCTTTAGACTTCTCTCTGTCTCTGTCCAATAGCAAACACACACACACACACACACACACACACACACACACACACACACACACACACACACACGGGATTTTGTGCCAGGACTAGTTTATCAGGCCTCCGGGAATTCCTGCAGTCTCCACCTAGAGTTAAGAGGAGAACAACTCAGGAGTCTACTTCCTTAATGTTCACACCCACTATATCCAGCACATGTTTTTTGTTAAATTTTATTAGTGACTTATAAAATTATAACAGAGGTATAATTCCATGCCCTTCCCACCACAAGAGTTCTGTGTCCTCATCCTCTCCATGGGAAACTATAGCACTTCTTCCAAGATTGCAGATATGGATAGACTATTTTTCTATAAATATATATATATATATATATATATATATATATATATTTGCCCATTTTTTTTATGTTCTTCCTTTGTCCTTTCTTCCAAGTCATGCCCACACCTCTTACTACTGAATGTCCTTCCTCTTTCCCTCTTCTCTTTCTGGTCCTGATGGAGTTGGAGTTCAGAACCCTCTGTTCAACTTTCCCTAACATTTCTCCCCCACTGAGAGTCTGGACTAGAATTCTTTATGGGGGCATCACATGTCTTTACTCAGCTTCTAAACACACAAGTCCCTTGTCTGTCATAGGGAGTTGACTCTGAGAACTTGACTCCAGAGTGTAAGAGAGGTATAGACTGAGTAGAATTGAATTCAGACAGAATTTGGGTCACACAGCATAGGAATCCTTTTGCTGTCTATATATTTCTTTGAATGTTGGAAAATGAGAGCCAAGCAGTGAAATTCCACTGTGTTTTCATGGGAAGAAATGGCAGAGTGGCACCATAGAAAGATCAGGTGGTGGGAGGTCCAAGTCTCTGTCTGCTGTACTGCTAAGTGGCGTCTAGCTGTCAGTAAATAGCTTAATCTCCTTGGGTCTCAGTTTCTTCCAAATATGAACAAGAGAATTTGACCTAGATTAGCAGCTTTTAAACTATACTCCCGGGAGCACTAGGGTTCTGCCACAAGGCTGGGGTGAGCCAGGCTCCAGAAGTCACTGCCCCCCCCCCCTGATTCAGTACCTCATGGATACCTGATTGGATTGTCCACTGCCCAGTAAGCTTTCAGTGTGAAGAATAAAGTTGTGTCCTCACTGTGTCCTGGAACCTCCCTTCCCCAGAGCCCTGCCCCACTAGGGAAAGACAAGACACAGGCTGGGGGTGTGGACCCACTAACCAACACCCATGTCCAGTGGAAAAGCAATTATAGAAGCCAGACCATCCACCTGCTGCACCCCATAAAGACCCAGGGTCCATGCTCCCATGTAGATAAAGACTAGGAGAGCTTCTAGTGCAGGGGTGGGATGTGAAACTCTGGTGGTGGGAATTCTATGGACTTGTGCCCCTATTGTGTTACAAGCTTGTTAATCATTATTAAATAACTAATAAAAAAAGAAAGGAAATGCACTAAGTGAAAAAATAAAAATAAAATCTCTGTGGAATCCAAACTTTATGCAAAGTCCACACTAATGTTCAAACTTCCCTCCATGGACTGGGCGGTGGCATGACTAGCAGTGTGCACATATTATCATGCTCAAGGACACAGGTTCAAGCCCGGCTCCCAGCTGCGGGGGAAGAACTTCAGGAAAGGTGAAGCAGTGCTACTAGTGTCTCTCTTTCTCTTTCCCCACTCTACCACCTATCTCCCAAATTCTCTCTGTTGTATCAAAATAAAACAAGTAAAATGGCCCCTGGGAGGGATGAATTTGTTGTGGAATTTCCTGGTGGAAAAAAGAAAAAGAAGAAATAAAGAAAGGAAGGAAGAAAGGAAGGAAGGAAGGAAGGAAGGAAGGAAGGAAGGAAAAAAGACTTCCTTTTACATTTTGTGATTTTGATGGACCAAGCCAATCAATCAAGCACAACTAGGATTGTGATGAGTAAGTCACAACTACAACTGTATATTTCCAACTTCCTTATGCAAAGACTAAATGAGCAAAATTTTCATCTAGAGAAATTTAAGTACCATCCTTCTTAAAACCCTCTGCATGATAAAACAAATATTTTGAAAATATACAATCCTATTCTTTTCACTAGTTACACTAGCTTTTCTCCTACAGTTGGTCAGGAGAAAGGACAGTGTATTGAGTAAAGGTAAATTGCAGGACGTCTGGTGAAAATCAAATCCTTGTTAGGATGAAGAAGCCTCAGTTTGTTTCCCAAAACCCTCTCTCCGTCTTCAGATTTTGAACGTCCTAGGAAGTATCAGGAATACAGTACACACGACATAAAACAGAAAGGAGTATGAGACTCATGCACCATTCACGACACGGGCTTTCCAGACCATAGTTTCCCCACAGCTCAAGTGGAGGATGAGGATGCCTGTCTCACTGGCTTCTCTCCCAGAGGGTGGGGGTATTCGTCTCTTGTTTACTGCTGCCGGGCATTAAGCCAGCTCCCCTGAATTCCTGATACTATGGCCTATTTACACAATCATTGTTTTGCCTGAAAGATCCCCACCCAATTCCATTCCTTTGATCTATCTTCTTTCTACCTAGAGACCCGCCCTGCCTGCCGGGTATCACTAATCCCACTGGTTTAAACCTTCGCACCAGTTGCTAAGGCAGTTTCTACCTTAGCCCACTTTTTCCTTTTCTCCACCCTCTTTCCTAGCCATTTTCTTTTCCAACTTGCCACTTCTGGTTCTATCCTATAAAAGTATTGTCTCTGATCAATAAAGACACACTGCTTTCCCGCTCCGCCACGAGTTCCTGGTCTCTCTCCCACGTCCCTGGCTCTGGTCCAGTTCTCTCCAACCCGGAGAGTACGAGCCTGGGAAGAAGGTGCCCCCACGCTAGGCCGGCACACTGCTACACTTCGTGACTAGAATAGTTGCTGGCAGCTCCACAGCTATTGGTAAATAACTGCACACCTGATAAGCCAGCTTTCTTTTCTTTTATCTTCATATTTTTTAATTGGGAGGATTCATGGTTTACAGTACAATACAATAGTTGGTCCATGTGTAACATTTCTCAGTTATCCACATGACACTGTAACTAACCTCCTCTAGGTCTTCCTCTGCCAACATGTTCCAAGACCTGAACACTCCCTCAGAGATTCTACTGGGTGTAATACACCCATAAGGTGGCTTTTTTTTTTTTTTTCCTCCTCCAGGGTTATTGATGGGGTTCGGTGCCTACACTACGAATCCATTGCTTCTGGTGGCCATTCCCCCTCCCCCCATTTTGCTACCATTGTTGTTGTTATCGCTGTTGTTGTTGGATAGGACAGAGAGAAATGGAGAGAGAAGGGGAGGACAGTTTGGGGGAGAGAAAGACAGATACCTGCAGACCTGCTTCACTGCCTGTGAAGCCACCCCTCTGCAGGTGGGGAGCCGGGGGCTTAAACCGGGATCCTTGCACTGGTCCCTACGCTTTGCTCTATGTGCACTTAACCCAGCCTGACACTGCCTGGCCCCCATAAAGTAGCTTTTTAAGAGAACTCTGAAAGTGAGAGTTTGGGGGGGGGGTTGTCTTGAGGACCAGAAAAAATTCTAGCAGGATTTTTTCTCACTGCTGTTGCCACTTGAAAATTAGGAGAACCTAGGGGTTCATTCAGCTCACAGGCCCAGTGGGGATGGGTAGATCCATAGATAGTCTGGAGAGCAGAGGCACAGAAGCACCACTGCATTGCTTGTGAAGCTTCTTCCAAGCACGTGCTCCAGCGTGGTGATCAAGGGGCCAGACCTTGTGCTTGTTATTGTGTGCACTCTACTCTACCGAGTGAATCATCCCCTGGAATCAATTGGTTTTCAGTTGTTGTTTTTAAATATTTACTTATTTACTTTTGTTGCCCTTGTTGTTTTATTGTTGTAGTTATTATTGATGTCGTTGTTGGATAGGACAGAGAGAAATGGAGAGAGGAGGGGAAGACAGAGAGAGGGAGAGAAAGACAGACACCTGCAGACCTGCTTCACTGCCTGTGAAGCGACTCCCCTGCAGGTGGAGAGCTGGGGGCTTGAACCGGGATCCTTACGCCGGTCCTTGTGCTTTAACCCACTGTGCTACCACCTGACTCCCTGTGGTTTTCAGCTTTAAGGAAGGATTTTTCCTGGGATGAGTATTATGGAAATGAGGGCCAGCTAGGAAATTAGTTAGGACTCTGATATTTCATCCAGAAATAAAACTGTTTCTGAAACTTGATGAGAGGGATAGGAAGTCTTGACAGAAGTTTCTTGCTGGAAAGAAAGAAACCAAGAGATTAATGAGATGGTATTTAAAGAAATAAAAGGAGAAGGCAGGAATTCAGATGATAAACAATAAAGATAATTGTTGGTTATAAGAGGAGAGGTACCTTTTACAGAATCACTCCAATTAATCAAAGGAATACCATACCAACTTTCATTTCACAATCCTAATACAGGGCAAACACAGTGACTTGATTTCTATCCAAATGAAGCTGGCAATGTTGTGTTTATATTAACTGTAAAGTTTACTAGTAAAGAGCATTGTTCGACATGACTCACAGCACTCTTTCCTCTGTCATCATGTGGTAGATTAGCCTGTCATATATGAGTGTGGTGCATGGAGATAGGAAACTCAACTCCTTGTCCTCGCTTCGGCAGCACATATACTAAAATTGGAAACTCAACTCCTCTGCGCAACGACAGGGACATTTATTCAAGAGACACTGGTACCAGCTCTGAGAGTAAGCCCAGGAGGAACAGAGATGATCCAAGATGAGCCGGATCTATCTCTGCACGACTCGGAATGAGTCAGGGATGACTTCTTGGCTAACTTCTGTGTTTTGACTGCCACTTTAATTACTCAAGTGGTATTTTGTGTGCTGTCTACTGGGCCGCGCTTATCTTGTGTCTTCTTGTGGTACGCACACTGAAGGTGAGTGCTTTCTGTCCTCAAAGGGGTCTGTGAGAGCCTCAGCACATGTCATTCTACACGACAGAAGATCCCTGCTGTTCCTCAAAGTCTCCATCCTTTGGAAGGATGCCTAAGTGCCATTTTACGATGAAGCAGTCACGGTAGAGATGCGATCTGAACGGTGGCAGACAGCACCTCCTCTGTAACCTCACTGTGTCAGGGCTCCCTAGCTGTGCGGCACAGCTGTGCCTGCTCCAGGCTCACGCCTTATGGAGATGCGTGATGCTGCCTCGGCCACTAGGGGAAGTCCCGCTCTGGCCCGCAGCTTCCTATTGTCATGGTTTTGGGTCTGTTACTGTAGCACATTTCATCACTGACTCGTGGCTCTTTGATGGGAGAGGACCTGTTACTCTGGCTGAATTCGGCACGGGTTACCCATATGTCCATGTAGGGTATCGGGATTTATTTGCGAGCCACCTTGCTTCCTGGCATCCTTCTCCCCAGTAGAGTCCCCCAGGAGCAACTGACTTCTCCGTCTGTTGTCAGTCCGGAACCTGCACTGAGGCTCCTGCTTCTGACCTTTCCCCAAGGACCCTGACAAGTGTTTCTGAAATCAGGGAGAAGTAAACAGCTTGCTTCTAACATGAGATATGTATGAACAGTATGTTGTGGGCATAAGTGAGAAAACGACAGATGAAATTCTTTTTTTAAATATTTATTTTCCCTTTTGTTGCCCTTTTTTAATTGTTGTTGTAGCTACTATTGATGTCGTCATTGTTAAATATGACAGAGAGAAATGGAGAGAGGAGGGAAAGAGAGAGAGGGGGAGAGAAAGACAGACACCTGCAGACCTGCTTCACCACCTGTGAAGCGACTCCCCTGCAGGTGGGGAGCCGGGGGCTTGAACCAGGATCCTTACACCAGTCCTTGTGCTTTGCACCATGTGCGCTCAACCCCCTGTGCTACTACCTGACTCCCAGGAATTTTTTTTTTTTTTACAGAATTATATACTGGATTGTTGGAAAAGTCTTGCCACATTTTACATAGAAAAGCATGTCATGGGGCCGGGTGGTGGCGCACCTGGCTGAGCGCACATGTACAATGCTCAAGGACCTGGGTTCGAGCCCCCAGTCCCCACCTGCAGGGGGAAAGCTTTGCGAGTAGTGAAGCAGGGCTGCAGGTCTCTCTCTGTCTCTCCCCCTCTCTATCATCCTCTTCCTTCTTGATTTCTGTCTGTCTCTATCCAGTAAATAAATAAAAGATAATAAAAACAAAAATAAATTAAAAAATAAATTCTTTAAAAAAATAGAAAAAGAAAAACATGTCATGAGTTTTCCAGAAACTCTCTCTCTCTGTATATATATAAAACCTCAAGGGCCTCTGGACTCTTAGGCATGAATGTCCTGTGGTCTAGTGCTAGTGTCCTTTGCCCAAGAATACTTGTGTAGTGTCCTCTGCCCCGACGCCCTAGCGTGGGCACTGCTTATATCGACTCCCGGGGGGCTAGCAGCCCCAGCAGGCCTCTGGGAATCGCCGTAGAGAAGCTTGCCAGCTGCTGGGTACTGCCTGGTTTGAACCTCACCATGGATAGATTCTCTGCACAGATATGAACAGGCACACTTTGCAAAGGAAGCATAGAGACACCCTGGCCAGTGGTAGAAAAAGAGAGTCACTGTGAGTCATTAAAATAACCCGAATTATAAGAAAGACAAGCGGCTAACACTGACTTATCGCCCCCATTGATTAAGAGCAACAGTGACAAGGGCTGTAACAGCCCCATAAGGATGTGGTAGCATACGGAAGGAGGAAGTGTTATGTCTGCACCCAGGGATGCTTTATTCAACGATTTCTAAATACTCGTCATTAAAATGGAACTGTTCCTACCCGGCATCCTGATTTATAGGTCTCCTGTACACAAGGGTGGTTTTCCCCGACTTGTGCAGCTATTGACTGCAGTGGATAAAACCATTGATTAGCATGGCAGCCCTAAGGCATCTGTCGGTGGAATCAGCAAGCCATAAGAATAAAATGCACTAGTGATAATCCCAGAGCAGTCTTTCACATTCTGGAGAATTTAAAACTTTCATTATTTTTCAGTGTTATCAAGGGTTCAATTCATTTTTTAAGATCGTATTGGTTAGGTGTTTGTTTTTGTTACACATACAAAATACAAAAAACAAATCAACAACAACAAAAAACCCCAACTATATAACAAACAAACAAACAAACAAAAACAAGTCACACTGAATTATTTTTAAATGAAAATAAGAAAATCCAGTAAAGATGGACTTTGGCATCGTGGGATCACTCATTGTTTTTACTCATTTGACAATTCAACTCTCTAATTTCTGTTGTTAAGAAAGTCAAACCTTACTATTATTTGGTTTCTCAGGACCTCTGTATCTTTGATGTAAAATGAGAATAAAGTATGTAATTAGTAAGGCACTTTCCAACTCTAGGATATTTGCTTCTTATGTTAGCACCAACCCCATCACAGAAGCAATTCCATTGCCAGCAGTGCTCTGCTTCATTTAATAATCACGACTATGGGACATGGACTGTAGTGGGAGCATTTTTCATTCATTCATTCATTTCAAATGGGCATAGATTACAAAACAATGTAATGTACATTTATGTGGAAGAGATAAGAAAGACTTTGAGAAAGACACTACGATTTTAATAACGAGAGAAACAAAGGATTCTTTTGAAAAAATACTAACAAAATCAGCTATTCACTTAAAGTGTCAAAGGTAATTCTAACATCCAATAAATATAAAATTTTTAAAGTAAGAACTTGTTTATCGCCTCCCCAGAGCCCTGCCCCACTAGGGAAAGACAGAAACAGGCTGGGGGTGTGGATCCACCTACCAACACCCATGTCCAGTGGAGAAGCAGTTACAGAAGCCAGAACTCCCACCTTCTGCTCCCCATAAAGATCCGGGGTCCATGCCTCCAGAGGGATAAAGAATAGGAAATTTTCCAATGGAGGGGGTGGGATAGGGAACTCTGGTGGTGGGAACTGTGTGGAATTATACTCCTGTGATCTTACAATCTTGTTCATCGCTATTTTAAATCAGTAATAATTTTTTTTTTTAAAAAAGAACTTGTTTATCTAATAAATTAAAGGTAACATATATCAAAACCAATATCCCGTTGTGGGAATATTTATCAGTGTGATGTAAATATCACCATTGTCACATAAAGATGTGACAATAGTTATATAATCATTTCTTCTAAATGTCTACAATGTAGTGGTTTTCAGTGTGGCCTTGGAGAAAGTGGTTTTTTAAACCATTTTAAAAATGGTTTGAGGATGTTACATTTTTAGCACCCTACTAAAATGCGAATCTCACCAAAGGGACCCAAATGATGACTATTTAAACACATTTATAGGCTCAATTTTCCATGAATGTATCCATAGCAAATACCTAACCTCTCCTCTTTTCACCCAATTTCACAATTTGATGTGGATGAAAGTGTAAGGTTTTTATGAATCTTCTCATTCAGCTCCCTGGATTTGAAATTCCTGCCAAGCTACTTTTTCAAATCATTATTACTGGAAACTTAAGAGGATCTTCATGGGTACCCCATCCTTAGAGTTAGTTACCTGTGTAGTTCTACTCTCCTCAATCAACAGTGAAAATTCCATTATAATTGTAAATTTACTGTCTCTGTGTACCGATTCAATTATTACTAAGAGATTGCCATAGTTACAGCAATAAATAAATAGATAAAATGTGCTTGACCTTTAACATTTGCTTTTTGATCAGTACTCCCGAGAATCGTATTTTTACCGAGTCCACTGACAGCGTATTAAAATGTATTTATGTACTTATTTATCTAGCCAGAGAGAGCAGAAAGGAAGGCTGAGAGAGGGGGTCCTGAGTGCTGCTACCAGGGATCAAACCCAACCTTAAGATGCAAGGCTGTCACTCCTGCTGCTATCATAGCCCCTAGATATCCAAACACTGATTTTAAGCTATCACAAAAGCATGAAAAGAAAGCTGATAAGATTATAAATATTAAAAAGGGGGGGGGAGCAGGTGGTGGCGCACCTGGTTGAGTGCACACATTACAGTGTGCAAAGACCCAGGTTCAAGCCCCTGGTCCCCACCTGCAAGGGGAAAGCTTCAAGAGTGGTGAAGCAGGGCTGCAGGTGTCTCTCTGTCTCTCTTTCCTTTCTATCTCCCTTTCAATTTCTCTCTGTCTGTATCCAGTAACAAATAAATAGATATTTTTTTTGAAAAGAGAAAGCTTCTAATATTAACCAAGAAGTTACAATTAATTTATTGTCCAAAAAGGAGTGACTTTCCTCATTTTAGATATTACCAGTTATAACTTAGAAAAAATGGTAAGGAGGAGAAACTCAGGCAGCTAGCTTCACAATTATAGTGATATTGAATATAGCACATATTTAAATAAGTAAATGATAAAGTCTGGTATTTTTCAAAAAATGCTAACATGCCAATAAACCAAGCAACCAGTAAAAAAAAAAACAAAAAAAAAACCAAACAATCACTGCATGTTGTGGAAGATAAAACAGGACTTTACAATTTGGAAATGTAATCTTCTACATAGCTCAGCAGTAGAAATATGTGGCAAGTGGTAGGTATTCTTTCCTAACTCTCTTTTCTTTTAACTTTATTTTATTTAATTTTATTTATTAACAGAGCACTGCTCAGCTCTGTCTTCTGGTGGTGCAGGGCCTAGAACCTAGGACTTTTGAGCCTTAGGCATGACAGTCTCTGCATAACTATTATGCTATCTGTCCCAGCCATTTCCTAACTCTCTTACTTCAATTTCACATCATATTTATGTTGTAAAGTAGAAACCAATGAATCCACTAAGGGAAAGTTGTTCAAACTGGAGCTGACAGTCACACATTCAGTTGAAAGGTCATGTTTTCATGAACAAGGACTGGATTCAAATCCCCAACCCATATCTGCTGGGGAAAGAGCTTTTTGAGTGGTGAAGCAGAGCTGAAAGTGTCTCTCTGTCTCTCTTCCTTTCTGTCTCCCCCTCCTCTATCAATTTCTCTGTGCCTCTCATTAAAAATAAATAAATAAAATGAAAGCAACAAATTACTGAAAGACATAAAGTGATAGGAGACATATGTCAGTTTTCACATGGCAGTTGTCAGATAATATATGTATGTATGTGTGTGTGTATTTTTAAAAGACACATAGGGACCTATCCATGGAGGGGGATTAACTTGGAATGAAGAGCCATATCTCTAACCAAGAAAATTGCACAAATGAGTTTTAGCCTCACCCAAGAGGACCTTTTCTATTCCATGAGGATTCACTATGCTAGTCACTACCCATTTAAGAGATATTATTCTCCATTTCTTACCCTATGACAGCTGTGAGGGGAGAAGCATCCGTGTTTGAGGTTCGTTCATTGGAATAAATTAAATATGGGAGTTCAACTCCCAGCTTCACTGACTGCTTACTAAACAACTTCAGACATAACAGACATGTTTGAATTTCAACATTTTCATCTATAAATTGGGAGCAAAGGGAATAATAGACAGAAAGATTCTTAGAAGTATGTAGAAGACTTCTAATTACTCATTTTTTGCCTTATTAATATTCTAGAGGCAATAGAAGAAAGGAAGGCTACAGATTCTGTCAAAGCTCATGTTGTTGACATGTGGTAAAATTGAATGAGCAATTCAAAAAAAAATGAATGGACAATTTTCTATACCACAAAATGTATCTTTCCAACTCCTATATTGGACCATTCTCTAAAATGAGTCACTATTTTACCCATTGTAATTATGTATTGTCATAATCACTACACCTTCTTAGAGCTCCTACTCTAAGAAGGATAAAAAACAAATAAAATACCTTTCCACTGAATCATTGCATCTGTACATAGATTTATGAATAATCATCTTACAGTAATTTGGTAACTGAGATTCCACAATCTTTTAGGCTAATGAAGGAATTTAAATTGCGTAGGAAGGCCAGTTCTCTGCCTTTCAGCTCCTTGCTTTTTAAAATGCCCTTAACCCTTGGAAGCGGCTTGCTTAGAGACTCAGAATCGCATCTAAAAAGGTTGCTTTGCATTTTCCTAACTTCACTTTGAACTTGCACACTGGTGTTTCACCTTTTACTTACTACGCAGAGAATGTTACCATTTGTGGCTACAATTTCACACCTGTCAATTCAATGTGACGGAACAGGAGACTGTGGAAGGCTTTCAATAACAGCCTGTGTCTTCAAGTTGCCCAACAGTTGATTTCTAAGTGTCAAATTTACAATTCTCTTGGATTTTTAGTCCCGTATCTTCTCCATCTCTCCCTTCAATATTGACAGAACATTCATGGCAAAAGGAAAATAAAATATCCAGATACCATCAATTTGTATTTCCTCTGTTAGATAAATTCTCTCCCCGACCTCCTCAACCGAAGGATAAGAAGAGAGATAATCTGCTTCATTCTGGAAAGATGGAAATTGGCTTTGGTGACTCAGATTTAAACAGGTCTGCACAAATTTGGTTTTGTTTGGGAGATGAGTATTTAATTTTAAAAATGCCTTGAGAGTTGAGATTACCACTATCTTTTAGGCTAATAAAGTAGAGATTTTATATGGCTTAAGGAAAAAATGCAGCTATGGTATCTCTTTTCAGTTTATCAGCTACATGAAAAAGCTATTCCATTTGCATTAAAAGCTAAGAAAAAAAAATCTCCTGGCTGCTGAGGTCTGTAAGGTACAGGAGGACCCCAGCCACCTGAAGCTTCACAGCATGAAGTGCAATTTGGAGAGGACAAAAAGGCAGTGAGATGAGTCTTTTCCTTTTATGGAGAGAAGAAAGCTTAGGTTCTGACTTGGCAGAGCAGATTCATTTAGAAAAAAAAAGAAGGCTTCCTCACTTTAAATTCCAATTTCTGAATCTCTCTTGGGAGATGAAGGCTTTTCTTGTGTGCCTTTCACAATCAAACAGTTGGTTTTAGCCTCTCCCCTCCATGGCTCTGAAATCCTTTCCTATTCACATGGCCACAACTAGACAGCCCTGGGGCTGGGACAGCAATTGCTTCCTGGGCTCTGCGCTGGCTGGGCTCCACCAGGCGGAAGGGCTTCCAGCATGAGGCAGGGCTGCCCTTAGATTCACAATGCCCACCACTTGGCAAAACGACAGCCCCTCGCCATCTCTCTGTCCTCAGATAGCCTCTTGCTACATTAATTGCATCATTGATGCACTGAAAAAAAATATATCGCTTTATTCCAAGGTAACCATTGGAAGGAGAAAATATTGACAAAAGACTAGCCTTGGCGACTGTAAGGGGGAACACTGTTTCTGTTTCACTTTACAGTTGGGGTTTCTGTGCGACAATAAGAAGCATATATACTGTGTTTGCTCTCTCTTTCTCTTTCTTCCTCTCTCTCTCTCTCTCCACACACACACACACACACACACACACACACACACACACACAATACCAGAGCACTGCTCAACTCTGGTTTATGGCTGTGCAGGGGATTGAACCTGGAGCCTCAGGCATGAGAGTCTCCTTGCAGAACTATCATGCTATCTACTCCCGCTACTTTATATTCTTACCGTTCCATTTGGTAGAAAACAACTCAAGATTGCTTGAGAAAAAAGAAAAAGTCTTAAAAAGAAGAAACCAGTGTGAGTCTTAATGGAATCAGCCAGTACTTGCCTTGGTTAGTCACTAAAACACTGGTAACCTCTAGACAGAGGGTGCTTTTAAACATTTGTGAGTTTGACTTCTTGGTTGAAGGAGAAAATAATAACAACCACCACCACCAAAATTTATTACGCTTAGCTCATTTTCACAAAGAGTTAACAGACAGACAAGCAAATTAATCTGCCCCATCCAGCTAACAGCTGCAGCCGGAGCTCCAAGTTCCTCACAGGAAAAGACAAATGAATGTGACGAGAGCGTGTGCACCTGCTCACCTTCCCACCCTGCCTGGCGTGCGCCCAGGGGCTGCTGACAAATGAGCCCGACCTGCTGACACCTCCCCACCTGTGTTGGGGTGTATGCGGCAGTGACCAAGGAGCGAGGAGTGCCCACCTTAGTGTGCATATTTCACGTGCACCTGCACAAGGCGCGTGGGGACAGTGTCGTGTGTGTGTGTAAAGTGTGTGTGTGTGTAGAAGTGTGTGTGTGTAAGTGTTAGTGTGTGTGTATAAGTGTGAGTGTGTGTGTAAGTGTTGAGTATGAGTGTGTGTAAATGTTAAGTGTGTAAGTGGTGAGTGTGAGTATGTGTGTATAAGTGTGTAAATGTTAAGTGTGTGTGTGTAAGTGGTGAGTATGTGTGTGTGTAAGTGGTGTGTGTGTATAAGTGTGTGTATAAGTGTGAGTGTGTGTATAAGTGTGTGTAAATGTTAAGTGTGTGTGTGTATAAGTGGTGAGTGTGAGTATGTGTGTATAAGTGTGTGTAAATGTTAAGTGTATGTGTGTGTGTAAGTGTGTGTGTAAGTGTTGAGTGTGACTGTGTGCATATAAGTGTAAGTGTTGAGTGTGTGTGTGTATAAGTGTGTGTAAATGTTAAGTGTGTGAGTGTGTGTGTGTGTGTGCAAGTGGTGAGTGTGTATGTGTGTGTGTGTGCATGCGATGCGATGCGATGCTTGCCCGGCAGGGCAGATATGGGGGCTGGACAGATGGAGGCCATGAGAGTCGAGGACCCCGCCGGAGGGCGAGGCTGGGCACTGACCTGGAAGATGAGCACTCTGAAGTGGTTGCGCCTGAGGAGCTGAGCCTGGCTGTCCTCCAGCCGCCGCACCTGCGCGCACTGCCGCTCCATGCGCTCCCGGACGGCCCGCGTGTGCGCGCTCACCTTGCGGGACATCTCCAGCAGCTGGGCCACCGTGCGGCCCGCGGATGTCTGGCACTCGGCCAGGTTGGTCAGGTCGCTCTGGATGCCCTTCACGGAGCCCTCCAGGCTGATCTGCCGCCGCTCCATCGTGCGCTGGTTGTCCTGCACCGTGTCCAGCATGGCGACCAGCTTGTCCAGCAAGGCGAGCACCGTGACGGCGTTCACTTGCGAGCTGTCCCGCAGGGGCTCGGCGGCGGCGCCCAGGTTCAGGCTGTGGCCGGGTGTGGACGAGGGCGCCGGGCTCGGGCTGGCTGGCTTCTGGGCTGGCATCTCTGCAGCCGCACGCTGGGACTCTGCAGCCTGGGACGCGTCCTCATCCATGCCCGCTGCGTGCAGAGGCGCAGAGAATGTGCAGAGCTGGGCCTCCTGCTCTGAGCTCAGGCAGACAGGCAACAGCTGGCTGTGCTGATCAGATCGACTGCATTCCAGATGCTCTTAAAGCCTTACTCCACCCAGTGGGAGGCGAAAGTTCCAGAACTCTGAGCCACTCAGGGTTCAGAAGCGGGCACACACTTCCTAACCACGCTGTCCACCACACAGGACATTTCTGTCGCAGCTGTAGTTGTTCTCCCCTATTCCTCTTCCCTCTTAAAAGAAGTTCAATGTCATATTTCTGTCATGACTTCATCTAGAGGCGGAGAAAAACATGCTAACTTGGACCAGCTCCAAAGCCCTCAATTGGTTAAACCAAGTAAACTTTTTTTCTGGCTGCTATGCTACCAAGGTTAACAGACTGCCTGTTATTTTTTCCTTGTTACACGTTATTGTAACGGAAAGAATTATTTGCATTTGCCCTAGAACTGACCGAAGGCTTGCAGAATGCCCTGTGTCCTACTGGGAGGAGCCAAATTGAAAGTGTACTGGCAGTCAGATGGGTTTGTCAGTGTTTTAGTTCTAAGTGTCAGGAAGTGACCCTGATAACAACAAAGGAAACAGCCCAGTTCTTAGTGTTCCTGCAGTTGGAGAGGAAAGATAAGTCGAAAGAGACAACTTCAAGGATGTTAAGACACGTAATATGATGAATTATCATACTGTGATAGCCTATCAAATTTTTGAACGAGCCTGATATATATATATATATATATATATATATATATATATATATGGTTTCTTTTGAGAAGTTAAAACTGAAAGAGGAAAATATTTTTAACTGATTTTGAATTCATGCTCAAATGTTTTCTTGAATGCCCATAGTCACAAGCAATGTATTGACACGTGACCAGAACTGCCACCGTCAGGTAGGTTGACTCGAAGTTCCTGAAGTGCTTCTAGTGTTTGACATTTCCAGATTCCTGTTCAGTGAAGTGGCACACCTGTTCTAAAATATGACCTTCCTCAGCCAAGCCCTTGGGATGTGGGGTTTATTTCCTAAAAGCACTTTTTTTTTTTTGCATGCTTGAATTGGTTTTCAATGTATACAGCCTTTGAAAACACTTTCGGTAGGAAGTTTGTAATAAACCTTCTGTGAACAGTTCTGAGAAGAACAAATGCTAGTTCATACTGGGTCAGGGACCGGTGGTAGAAAAATACTGTCCTTCAGTGGCAAAATCTACACAAAAGTTCATCAGTCAGAGTCATATGCTGTCACAGTTATTAAATCTGTGAGTTTCTACTCTCTGCCCATGTCTATGCCTGATGATCTACCCAGAACATATGAAGTGCATGATTTAAAGCCTTTCCCTCAGTGAGTCTACTGACTGAGTAGTAGACAAATTAAAGATATTTCTAGATGCTTCCGATCTCTTCTAGCAATTGGTCACCACCAAGCCCATTGTAAAGTTAATTCTTTAAAAAGAGTGACAAAAATAAGACATGTTTGCATGAGATCCTTTTATATTTTATTTTATCTCCTTTTTTTTTTCTTTTGGATAAAGACAGTGAAACTGAGAGCGAGAGAGACACCTGCTTCTCTTTCTCCCTGCACATGGGGACCAGTGACAGACACAGGTCCTTGCACAGTGGGACATATGTTTCCAACCAGATGTGCGACTGACTACCCTGTCCCTGCAGGGAATTTTATCTATAAAAGATGAGAAACGTATTAAATTCACCTTCTCTTATCCAAAATTTAGTTGGTCAGCAATGTTCTAAATATTAGAACAAAGAATGAATCAAGTATTGATTTATGGCAGCATATTTTTCTAACAAAATTGTGCCATATCAGGATACGCTATTCTTGTACATTCAACTTCTGTGGGCAAATCATGAAGAGGGCCATTAGGGTAAGAACTATTGGAGGGTTTCATCATTTTTTTCAAGAGAAAGTCTGAAATTTTGACATTCAAATCAGACCCTTTTTGAAAGTACTTATGGTGTCATTATCACATTCAGATTTCTCTCTTCAAAATCTCACTATTCCAGCTTCACTCTCATGTCAGGAGAGTTTCCCATGATTCAGGGGCTTCTCTGGCGTTACTGGCATCCACTTCATCATCTTCTACTACACTTTTTCAGGATTTGCTGTTTCACATTATGGCTATATTGCCCTGATTTTGCATTGATTTACACTGATTTTTGCATTGCTGTATTGGATATTATATAATCAGCTAGAAGACTGGAGACTTTACAGAGTCCAGAGTGAGATGGGGAAAGGAGGGAGACCATTTGTTAAACAAAAGAAAAGTTATGGGTGGAGGGTAGGTTGCATCACGGTTCTGCAAACAGCCTCTTGTGCCTGAGGCTCCGAAGTCCCAGGTTTAATCCCCTGCACCACCATAAACCAGAGCTGAACAGTGCTCTGGTAACAACAACAAAAGAGAGAAAAAAGTTACACATGGCTTATGTGTAATTAAAAATTAATATTGAATGATACTAGTAACGTAATAAATTATATTGGTGTGTAACAAGCCAGTCTGACATTCACTGACTGGCTTTATTTATCCACAGCTCTGTGATCATCTAAGTAGAGCCTAACTGGAACTGGTCATCTCTGCTCAGTATTCTCATTCAGCTGTAATTCAGGCTGAGGCATCTCAAAAGGTCCCAGCCACCAGCCTGGTCACTTATCCTGGACTGCTAGATTGCTGGGAGATCTTTCTCTTCACGTCCTTCAGTTTCTTAGAACTCTTCATTCTCTCTAGGGAAGACACGGTTCTTTATATAGTGTCTCTGGGTTTAAAGGAAGCAGAAGCAAAAGTGGTGTGATCTTCTCATGCGGGGCTCTGCGACTCTCAACTTGTCATCACTTCTACCATATTTCTGTTGGCCCAAGCAGGTCACAGGCTAAGCTCAGATTCAATGAGACAGGAAAGAGAATCTATCTCTTAATGGAAGGAGCACTAAAGTCTGTGACAAAAGAGAAACAGCATAGGGAAGATTGTTGTCATCATCTTTTTTTTTTTTTTTTTTTCTTAAGGTCTATATTGATTGTGAGAGAAATAGTGGGAGGGGAAGAGAGAGGCACCAGAGCATTACTTAACACTGACATAAGCGATGCTGAGGATTAAACTTGTGTCCTTTGGTAGCTCAGGCATGAAAGGTCTGTAGTCTAACAGACTGAGAGCTACCCCTGGCTCTCTTGTAGCCATCTTTGATCACAATCTACCACAATAAGACAATATTCTTTTTTTTTTCAGAAGATTATTACAGACAACCAATTACATTTCACCTATTGTCAGATATAATCATTGTCATAGATTTAGAGTACGTACTTTAGGATTTTTTAAAATGATTTTAAAATGATTGGTAAATAATTTAATTTCATGATTTAGTTTCTGTGGTTGCACTACCTAACAATCATGGAAATTATGAAGTGTCGTGCAATGCTAGCCTGTCCTGTAGAAGATGCACCTAGTTATCTGTGACATAAACTCCCAGGGTAGCAAGAGCTTATGCAAAGAGAAGCCTAGGAGGGGCTGGGAAGTAGTACTAGGCGCAAGGATCCAAATTTGAGTTCCCAGCATCCCAGCTGCATGGGGGAGGGGGTGCTTCACAAGCATGAAGCAGGTCTGCAGGTGTCTCTCTTTCTCTCTGTCGCCCCATCCTCTCTCAATTTCTCTCTGTCTTATCCAATAAAATGAAAAAGTGGCCCACAGGAGCAGTGGATTCGTAGTGTCAGCACTGAGCCCCAGCGATAGACCTGGAGGCAAATAGAGGGCTAGGGCAAGATAAGAAAGCCTTGCTGAGGAGTTAGGGTTTGAGGGAATACTCAGCAGCCAGCTTTCATTTTCGAGCTGGCCTAAATTAAGTTCTGTGTTTGTCTGAAAGACAGCGATGAAATTCGGTCATCCATTTCTAAAAAAAAATAATCTACTTTTCATATGTCATCATACTCCTAGTTAGGTCATGAAGTTTAGATTCTATACAAGGCTGATGAAGGGTTCTGATCTTGAGAAAGTAGTGTGTTTGAAAGAATCAGTACAGCACTGGACAGGGGTGCACTGGGTAGTGCTCCTGTGTTACTTCTGGAGAGGACCTGGGTTCAAGTCCTTGGGCCCCACTTACAGGGAGAAGCTTTCACAGCAATAGGAGTGAGTGCTTCATGTGTTTCTCTTCCCTTCCCCTTCTTTCTCCCTCTTTCTTTCCATTGTTATTTCTCTCTGTCTCTAGCATACAAAAGAAAGAAAGAAAAGAAGAAGAAGAAGGAGAAGGAGAAGGAGAAGGAACACAAGAAGCAGTGGAGTCATTGTGCAGGTACTGAGTCCCAGTTATGAGATCAGTAATAATTATAATTATAAAGATTGAGTTAATAATTGTGAAATACTTGGACCAGTGTACTTGGTCCCATTTGAAAATGTGACTAACTGCCCCCCCCCCAAAAAAAAAGTAGAGCCTTTGGGTACATACTCAGAGAAAATATGCTGGATTATGTGTGTCAACCTTCCTTATGATTTCTTTGTTTGTGTTTCATTTTATTTATTTTTTATTGTTACCAGGGTTATCACTGGAGTTTGGTGCCTGCATGATGAATACACTGCATGTGGTGGTAATCCCCCACACACTTTTCTTTTTGATAGAGACAGAGAGAAATTGATTGGGAAGGGGGAGATAGAGAGGGAGGGAGAGAGAGCATGAGACAGCTGCTTCATAGTTTATGAACCCGACTCTCCACCAGAAGTGACAGGGACTTAAACCCAAGTCCTTGCTGATGGGGACGTGTGTACTCTACCAAGTCTGTAACCACCTGACCCCTTATAGATAAATTAAGAAGATAGTTTATGTGAGTTGCTGCCTATTCAGCATAGACTATTAGAAAGCACATTTCATGTACTCACACACCACAGAAATAGAAATACAAAAATCAAGGTCTTCATCTTGGAGAAGTTCAGAGTCTCTTGGGAAAAGCAAGATCTGCGCACAAGAAGCAATTAGCGGACAATACAAGGTAACACTTAATGAAGTGTCCAGGTCGCCCCTCTTTAGTCTCAGGAAAGCCCTTAGCCTCAGAGTAACCCAGCTTTTGCTTTTCTCATCACCCTGCCCTAAGCAAACAGGAAGTGAGGTAAGGAGCTTCAAATTAGACAGTTAACTTAAAAATAATACTTTCCTTGCAATCTTGTTTTTCATATATTCTGTCTCAAGACACTGTAACACCTTGTGAAACAATAGCTGAAGGAAACAGGAGGAGAACCCACTGTTTTTCATGGCCATGCTGATGCCTGAGGCCCTGGGCAGTGCTTGGAGGTAACCACTTTTCTGTGTGCTCAGTGAGATCCAGCTTCCTCAGTGACCTATCTCTTCCTAAGTCCCCTGCTGCTGTTTATTAAGTCTCATCTCTGAAGCGGTTTCTAAAGAGCTCTTTGGTCAACTGTTGAAGAGGTTACAAGTCTCACTACTTGTTTTATTTTATTTTGAGAGGCAGATAGAGAGAGGAGAAAGAGAGAGAGAGAGGGAAAGAGAGAGAGAGAGAGAACAGATAGCTGCTCTGTTCTCTATGTGATGCTAGGGTGGAAGGTAGGTCTCACACCTGCAAGGCATCTGTCCTTTCAATCACTAAGGCAGAACCCTCACTCAAGCCTTGTTTTTAAATTGTTAGCATTGAGGTCTGTTTCATGATTTTCACTGTTGAGATATCATGATGAATGAATATGAAGAAGTCATGTAACTTTATCCTCTGTTAAAAAAAAAACAAAACTCAAGGACAACACCAAGAACCTCTTCCGTCTTAAAAGGAAGTTGTATTAATTTGAAAGCTTTAAAGAAGGAAATTCCAAGACCATTTTGGCAACCGAGTCTGGTAATTCTCAGGAAGTTGCTATTTGAAGAGAATTTAAATACTTACTATAGCAATATAAGCCATTTCCTTTCATTCTCTGCTGTTTTTTTCCCTTTGAGTTAATGAACATCCACATAATGGATTTCTATAAATTACCTACTTGTAATATTTGTATATTTGTGTTTAAGAAAAATGGTCCCAGATTAAAATGCAGCTCTACCTATAAAGAAACCACTGATATAAGTGCTTTTATCAGAAATATTTGAGCAGTGTGACATGTCTTAGCAATGAAATAATTTTGTGGGCAAATAATAATGATAGCAAGACTCATGAGCCTCGTGGCATACACTTAAACTATCTTGAATTCTCTCTGAATGTTAAAAATGTGTGACTCTAAATTCCTCTCCCCTGGGCTCATGTTTGTTGGCCTCACAGAACTGTTGTCTTAGTTGAAGCTATGGATTTGTTCCAAATGAAAAAAGAAATACAAAGTCAGCCAGAAACACAGGTAACACATAGAAGTGGCAAGAGCAGGGGGAGGACAGGTTTGGCTGGTGGCCTCGTGTGAACAGCTGTCTTATTAAAGCATAGCGAGGATTTCTCCTTTAATTTTGTCTGTTTCTTCTCTCTCCCTTGAATATTTATTTCTAGAATAGTTTTGGGATTTTATGTAGACATAGTCATAATACCAGGCCTGACAAACAGCAAACGATTTCATGTGTTAAGCTCTAGAAGTAGCATCTCTCGTCCCTTCACTTTTCATCTTCACGACTTGTCTTCATGATTTTTTTTTTTGTCTTCATGATTTCTATGTCTTTTCTAGTAGTAGCATTTTATAATTTAATGAATTTTAACATCAATGTTTGCATAGCAATTTTAAGAGTGTTGTCTTAGATTATTAACATTAAACATTAAATCTTGACACACCCATGACTCTGGAATGTCCATGAGTGAGTGAGAGGCCCAGTCACTCTGCCCCATTGTCCTGTGCCCTCCACAGGATGGAGGCTTTTGCCCTTCCTCAAACACGAGTGCAAAGAGAGGCTCCTTCCTTAAACATGAGTGCAAAGAGAGGCTCCTTCCTTAAACATGAGTGCAAAGAGATACATGCTGGACCTGGAAACAAGCCCACAGTGCATTTCACTCCTAGCCAGCACAACTTGGCATCGAGTGGAATGGGAGGTGAGAAGGCTTGAATGTTCTCAGTTCTGGTCCTAGTTAGACAGACGCTACAGCGCGACGACCTTGGGGGAGCTGCGTTTCCCCACGTGCTGCGTGCAGGATTGGACTTGATCTGACTCAATTTAGTCAATATTAAATCATTAGCTTCCCACATCTAAGACTCTCAATAGGACATGAGGATGAAGTTAGGCAAGATATGAAGATAAAGATGTGAAGACCTTCTCAACTACCTGCAAACACAGCAGCCTGAGCAGAGATGCAGTAGCTAGGGCCTTGGACTTGAAAGCATGAGTTCCTGAGTTCAAGCCTTGACATTGCATGTGCCAGACTGGTGGACTCCCCCTCTTTCTCCTTGTCCTTTCAATAAATAAACTTTTTTTTTAAATTTGTGACTATTAGTGGGCTGCAACATTTTAAGGTTACAATGTATAATCCGACACCAGCCTCACCACCACAGTTCTCACGAGGCTTAGAAACTTTCTGCTGGCTGCCCCCACCCCCGCCGTTGTGCGACTCCACGTGCTTCATCTAGACATCCCACACATGAGTGAAACCATCTGGCTTTTGTTTTGCATCTCTTTACTTATTTTGCTAAGCGTGATCACCTCCAATTCCATCCATTTTGGCCCCACAAGACACAATAACATCTTTTTGATCGCGGAGTAGTATTCCATGGAATATATGTCCCATAACTTCTTTAGCCAGTCAGCTGCTGCTGAGTACGTCAGATGCTTTCAATTTTTGACTGTTGTGAATCATATGAGCAGAGGAGTGTATATGTCCCTTCAAATTAGTGTTTGAATGTCCTTTGGATAAATGCCCAAGAGTGGTGTTGCTAGATCACAAAATACATCCATTTTTGTTTGTTTAAGGACTGTCCACACAGTCTTCCAAAGGGGCTGCCCCAGCCTGCATTCCCAGCACTGAAGCAGAGCCCCTGTTCTCCACAACCTCTCCAACACCTGTCCTTTCCTGGTTTGTTGATGGAAGCCCTTCTCTCAAGGTGTGAGACGGGATCTCTGTGTATATTTAATTAGCATTTCTCTACTGACAAGTGGAGTGGAGCATTTATTTCTTCATGTGTCTGTGGGCCATGTGCATCTATTCCTTAGAAAACTGTGTGTTTAGTTCTTTTTAATTTTTTTTAATTTATAAAAAGGAAACATTGACAAAACTATAGGATAAGAGGGGTACAACTTTATACTTTTTTTTTCTTATTCTTTGAATAAGAAAGTTATCGGGGAAGGGTTGGGATACAGAGTTCTGGTGGTAGGAATTGTGTAGAGTTGTACCCCTCTTATGGACCCAGAGTCACTGTGGGGTGCGGAAGGTGGAAGGTCTGGCTTCTGTAATTGCTTCCCCGCTGAACATGGGTGTTGACAGGTGGATCCATACTCCCAGCCTGCCTCTCTCTTTCCCTAGTGGGGAAGGGCTCTGGGGAAGCGGAGCTCCAGGACACACTGGTGGGGTTGTCTGTCCAGGGAAGTCTGGTTGGCATCATGCTGGCATCTGGAACCCTATCTAGAAAATCCTAGGTCACAAGCCGCTGCTTGTTGGAGCTCATGCCAACAGCTACCTCCAAGTCATCATCTTGGCTCCGCCTCTCTAGTGTGTTTAGTGTTGTATCTCCTTTATTATTGGATTAGTTTTGCTTCTTTTGTAGATCTGTACCAGTCCTGCACAGGTGTTTGATAAGTCACTTGTCAGATGTGTGATATGTAAAGATCTTCTTCCATTTCCTGGGTTGCCTGGTTATCCTTGTGTAGTTTATTTTTGATGTGTAGAAGCTTTTTGGAACAATCAACCTTGGGTCCATACTCCCAGAGGGATAAAGAATGGGAAAGCTATCAGGGGAGGGGATGGGATATGGAGATCTGGTGGTGGGAATTGTGTGGAGTTGTACCCCTCCTATCCTACGGCTTTGTTAATGTCTCCTTTTTAAAATAAATAAAAAAGATCAAAAATTTAAAATAAGCACAAATACAGTTGGAAGAAAGGCAAGTTTAAACCTTCTGATAGAAGAACAGTGTCTCAAAGTTCCAGGAGCACAGATGCAGGATAAGGTGAGGCGTTTTCCATGGAGATATATTCAGTTTGCTTGTTAGTAACTCAGGCGCACAGTTCACTGCAGCGGCCGCTTAGACCCACAGTCCACTCTGGTGATTAGGCATATCTATCTCTCACTGCTAATTGCACTCCTCTGCAGGGTGTAGAAGAAATGAGAATGTGATAAGATGGAGTTCTTCCAGTTCAAGGATTGACCTTTCTAAGAATGAGGGCAGAGAGAGGGTAATAAAGCCTATAGAGGGACCGGGTGTAAATATCCCTGACACAAGATTGAACTCGTTTAGTTGAAATGGGGGAATTTCAATCCATTATAAACTAGAAAAAAATATTATCTGAATTCTGGGATTTTTAAAGACATGCAATAATTTTCAAGTGTATGTGAGTTGAACTGATTGCAAGAAAAACATGTTTAAATTCAAGTGTTACTGGGATCTTCTTGTAGCGAAGAGGTAAGTTCTGATTCTTTGATAGTATCCTTTGAATACATTTAATTGAGATGCTATATTTTTTATGAAAAGACTAATCAGACTCATAAATTTTGCTCATGGTGTTTATTTGCTTAGCAACTTTCTATTTATATAAGAAATTCAGAGGTATATTTGAGTTCAATGTACTTCCACTAAATATTAATTTTCTCTTTCTAATGAATTTTTAATTAAGGTAATGTATGCTTACAAGATTATGTATACCTTATAAATATAGTTCCATACTTCTTTAAAATTTGCTTCATGTTACAACTACTACCAAGTACAAAAAAAAACAAAACACTCCACCTGGGTCCTGGATCACTCTTTCTTTCTTTCTTCTTTCTTTCTTTTTCTTTCTTTCTTTCTTTCTTTCTTTCTTTTTCCAGATCCCCTTTTATTTTATTTTTTTTTTAAGTTTTCTTTTTAAATTTTTTATTATCTTTATTTATTGGATAGAGACATTCAGAAAT
>NW_026647253.1:70000-179827 GCF_950295315.1 Erinaceus europaeus | reverse complement strand
GAGACAGGGAGAGACACACCTGCAGCCCTGCTTCAACACTCATGAAGCTTCCCTCTTGCAGGTGGGGACAGGGGCTTGAACCTGGGTTCTTGTACATGGTAAACAGATGCACCACCAGGCAGCTTAATTCAATTTTTTAAAAAAAGTATTTCATTTATTTTATTTTTGAGAGAGATGCAGAGAAAGACACAGAGAGAAACAGCAGAGCCTCAGGCATGAGGTTGCTTTGCATAACTAGGATGCTACCTACCCCCACCAGCATTTCTTCAATGATAGTGAAGATGGCATTTCTTCCTTTGTCCCTGGGCCGTGTGAGTGACTCAGAATCATTTGAGAGTCAGGAGACAGCTCATGCAGTGACTGCACTCACCGTTACCACCTGTCCCTGTCCAGGTCCACGTCCCCAGCCACCGCAGAGAAGCACCAGTGCAGGGGGTAGACAGCACAATGGCTCTGCAAACAGACTCTCATGCCACAGGCTCTGAAGTCCCAGGCTCAATCCCCTGCACCACCGTAAGCCACAGCTGAGCAGGGCTCTGGCGTTTCTCTCTGTGTCTTTCTCTCTCTGCATCTCTCTCAAAAATAAATAAAATACTTAAAAGCAAACAAACAAAAATAGAGAAGCACCATGCATTGGGGACTATTCATGAGCTGTCCACCGGGGCTGTGATGTCTGTCTCTCATTTCTCTTTATCATTCGGTGGAGTCTAGGGGCCTGCTGTCCTGTCCGCCAGATTTGCAAAGTCGCCTGCATTTCCTTCAAGCTGGGGCCGATGCGTTGGTGGGGTTGGTGGGGACAGGGTGGTTTTGGAAAAGGTCCCTTTTGACTGGCTATGAGGTGCACGGAGCAGGTGTGCTCAGGTGCAAGGGTCACCTGTGGACAGATGGGTCACATGTGAGTCATCAAGGAAAACCAAGGATGAGGTGGGTGGGTTCCTGCCCAGGTGCGAGTGAACACGGAATGAGAGAGGCGGTTTGGTTGGCTGTGTTCTGCCAAACAAAAAGATCCAACCTGATCGGTTAAGGTTTCTAGTCCCCTAGGTTTGCTGTGAGAATGGCCGACCCCTCTGTCTGTCCACTGTGGAACTGGGGGACGTTTCATTTCAAGGTGAGGCTTAAATGATAGAGGTCCTGGCTTTAATCCTGTCACCTCCCCGCCTGGATTCTCTCTCTCTCTCTCTCTCTCCTTCTCATGAGGAAATTGTGCAGTTATTACTCCAGGCGACTTGCTTCCTTCTTAAAAAAATTTTTTTTTTACTATTTATTTATTTATTCCTTTTTTGTTGCCCTTGTTGTTTTTTATTTATTTTTAAAAATCTTTATCTGTTGGATAGAGACAGTCAGAAATTGAGAGGGAAGGGGGTGATAGAGAGGGAGAGAGACAGAGAGACACCTGCACCCCTGCTTCACCACTTGTGAAGCTTTCCCCCAAAAGGTGGGGACCAGGGGCTTGAACCTGGGTCCTTGTGCTCTGTAACATGTGCGCTCAACCAAGTGCGCCACCACCTGGCTGTGGAGGTTAGAGAAAACCCCCGAATATTGAGAACAGCTGTTAACCCAAAACCGTCTGTTCCTTTTTCCGTGTAAATATTTCCACCTGTCCCCATCCTGTGATAATTATAAAAAGGTGGGATGGAAAATGATCGGGGTCGCAGACTCTCCCCTTGCATAGAAGGGTGTTGGTGGCCCAAGCTTAAGCTTGCTAATAAAGGCGCTTGCTATTGCATGTGATTCTGGTCTTCTTTGTGTGAGATCGGGACTCGAGCTTCTGGGCATAACACTGGCCCCATGTCCTTGTTGTTTTTTATTATTGTAATTATTATTGTTGTTGTTACTGATGTTGTTGTTGTTGGATAGGACAGAGAGAAATGGAGAGAGGAGGGGAAGACAGAGAGGGGGAGAGAAAGATAGACACCTGCAGACCTGCTTCACTGCCTGTGAAGCGACTCCCCTGCAGGTGGGGAGCCGGGGGATCGAACCTGGATCCTTATGCTGGTCCTTGCGCTTTGCACCATGTGCACTTCACCTGCTGCACTACCGCCTGACCCCCTGTTCTTTACGCCGGGCTGGCTTCACGGGAGGGCAACAGACGACCAGGGACTCATGGTTGAGCTGTAGGCAGTATCTCTTTATTCATGCAGGACGCAGCACAGTCTAAGCTGAGCTAAGCTAAACTAAAGTTACCGTAAAACTCACAATGCTGTCTTTATATATACTTGCCAAGTAGGGTGGAAACAGGATGTGACATAGAGAGGGTGGAGAGAAAAGTGACTGGTGAAAATCAGAGTGTGACAAGGAGAGGATCAGGGTGTGACAAGGAGAGGGGGTAGAGCTGGCGAGAATTCTATCACTGAACCACTAATGCCCTGGAGGGAGGGTGGTGCTTGTTAACAGCGGTTATGTAGATAGAATGAAGTGGTTATGTAAATAGAATCGTGTTAAGCAGGGGGGATTTAAACCAAATGAAACAGAAGGGGTCTCATGCATACCAAAAATTCCCCCTTTCTTTTTAACTAATGGCCATAGTATCAGGATTGTGGGGTGAACAGAAACCTATATCGTACAGGCATTTTCAAAAGAACTGGCATAAGACATGGAAAACAAAATAGGTGAGCAGCAATAACCAGTGTGATGCCAAAGGGAACGTTTCTTGTCTCAAAGGGCAAGGCCTAGCAGGCGAAAGGGCATTTCTTGCCTCTGGGAATGCTTCATGCCTCTGGGGACATCTCTTGCCTCAAAGGGCGTTTCCTGCCTCTGTGGGCATCTCTTGCCTCTTGGGGCGCTTCATGCCTCTGTGGGCATAACCTAATAAGGAGGGGGAGTTTTCTGCCTCTGGGACAGAGCCTGCAGGCGAGGGGACATGGTCTATAAAGTCTCAAGGCAATTGGCTGAAGTTAGTCTTTGAGAAACACAGCAGCGTGTACCAGTAAGTCCGATGGAGGTGTCAGTCCAAAGTAGCTGACCACAGAAGAAAATGCCGGAGGATGAAACGCTGCACGTCTGTCTCGATGGGGAATGTCGGCCACCAGAATTCTGCTTTTCTGTAGAGAGTGATCTTTGGAGTCTGTGAATTTGTTTCTTCAGGTTGTGCCAGATCACATCATTGGTTTCCGGTGGTGTGTTGTAGTCATTCCATCTTGTGGGCGATGTCAGAGAACAGGGGTCCAAATGGATTTCCAGGAATTCCATTTGAGTAGATGCTTTTTCATGTGAAGACATATAGTATTAAGAGTCCCCGGAGGGCGTCCTAGTCCAAAAAGCTCCTCGAAATTCCATTTAGGGTGCTTCTGACTGTTCCTGCTGGATTGCTTCAGGCACCCATTTTTAAAAGCGTCTTCCCATCGAAGAAAGAATCCAATCAGGAGAGTAGAACTAACCATGTGTCTCCATTCTTGGGGACTGCCAGGGTACTGGAGAATGCTCCTCAAATTAGAGTAGTCCTTCTCAGTGGGAAACATGTGAGAAGAAGTCCAGAAAGTCCCAGTGGAAATCCCCATGCATATCCCAAGATCTACGATCACGGTCATAAAGAACCAAACTGTGGCCTGGAGCAAAATGTAGTCCTTTTCTTCGGGAAACATGAGAGAGAGAATCCAGAAAGTCCAAGGAGAAATCTCCGTGCATCTCCCAAGCTCTATGATCCCGGTCATAAGAAACCAAAGTTCCCGGTCAGGGAACTGAAGTGTGGCCCAGAGTAAAATGTTCCAGAGACAGAGAAACTGTCTCATGATGAAACAGTAGAGGCTTTGGCAAACCTCTTCATAAGTAGAAGAGAAGACCATAGTGCATAGGTAGGCAAAGTCTTCACTTATCTGGGAGTTGCGCAGCTCCAGTCCCATGTTGTAGCGCCATATGTTGTTTTCAACGGGTTATGTTGTTTTCACCGGGCTGGCTTCACGGGAGGGCAACAGACGACCAGGGACTCATGGTTGAGTTGTACGCAGTATCTCTTTATTCACGCAGGACGCAGCACAATCTAAGCTGAGCTAAGCTAAACTAAAGTTACCGTAAAACTCACAATGCTGTCTTTATATATACTCGCCAAGTAGGGTGGAAACAGGATGTGACATAGAGAGGGTGGAGAGAAAAGTGACTGGCGAAAATCAGAGTGTGACAAGGAGAGGATCAGGGTGTGACAAGGAGAGGAGAGGGTGGAGCAGGCGAGAATCCTATCACTGAACCACCAATGCCCTGGAGGGAGGGTGGTGCTTGTTAACAGCAGTTATGTAGATAGAATGAAGTGGTTATGTAATAGAATAGTTAAGCAGGGGGATTTAAACCAAATGAAACAGAAGGGGTCTCCTGCATACCAACAGCCCCCGACTTGTTTCCTTTTTTTACTAATATTTTTTAACCCAGAACGTTCCTCAGTTCTGGTTAAGGATGCTGCTGGGGTTGAAACTGGAACCTTTGGTGACTCTGGTATAAAAGTTTTTTTTTTTTTGCAGAGCCCTTAAGCTATCTCTCCAGTTTACTCCAGAGAATTACAATCAACATGAAGAAAACCTTAGAGCTCTGTGAAATCTAAAGAAAAGGATCAAGTTTACACTACAGGGTGGGGCTAGGTAGCTTAATGGTTATGCAAAGAGACTCTCCAGCCAGAGGCTCGCAAGTGTCAGGGTCAGACCACCGTAAACCAGAACTCATCAGTACCCTGGTGAAAAGAGCTTATTCTACACTGTCTTCTCCTCTTGTTTCTTAAGTCATCGTTCAATGAAATATTAACGAGGAATCGGAATAAGAAATCATGACTGGGTTTGTGACTCTCTCCCCCTTTGTGCCGGCGACTGAACCCTGGGACTCAGATATGTAAGACTTGCATTCTACCAAAGCTATAACCCTCCCTCCCCCTTTGGTTACTAAATAGAAAATCATTTATTTCAGGATAAGGGTTACGTCCCTGGGCTACACTGTGGGGGCAGTCCTAAAGGGGGGGTCCCACCAGGCCCGTGAATGGGGGTGTTTGGGTCAAGCATTGGAAAGAATCTGAACTTGGGTTTCATGCTTTGAAACTTTTTAGACTGGGGCTTACATCCATTTGTCTTGTGTAGTTAGTTGGTTGATGAAAAAAGGCTGCAGTTATTTTATTTTATTATTATTTACTTATTTTTTGAATTATCTTTATTGGATAGAGATAGCTAGACATCGAGAGGGAAGCGGGTGATATAGAGGGGGAGAGACAGAGAGACACCTGCAGCCCTGCTTCACCACTCGCAAAGCATTCCCCCTGCAGGTGGGGACCGGGGGCTTGAACCCGGGTCTGTGTGCACTGTAACATGTGCACTTAGCCAGGTGTGCCACCACCCGGATCCTATTTTATTATTATTTAACAGTCAGCAGATGCTGCTCTCATGGTTACTTATAAGGAGAAAACAGGCTTCTGCCAGGCCCTCACCATGACAACTCTCACTGGCTGCAGGGAGTATGGAAACTGATCTTCAGTGCATTTCTCTTAGCCAACTGCCAGAGAACAGTCTTTATTTGCCAAGTGTTGCTTTAACATGTGAAAAAGGCAGTTGATTCTCTTAGTGACTCTAAAGATTGTGTGAAACAATGTTTCTCAGTAGTGGAACTGAGTGAGGGCAGAGAAGTAAGTTTCTGAACATCACACAGCATCCCGTAAAGAACCTTGATCCACACTCCCAGAGCGGGAGAAATGACAGGGGGAAGGTGACCGGAGGGCTCTGAACTCCAACGCCACCAGGACTCTGAGAAAGAAGAGGAAAAAGGGACCTAGGAAAAAAAAGGGGGGGGGGCAAATATCTACAAATATAGACAGATAGTTGTAGAAATAATAGTCAACCCATCTATGTGACCTTGGGACAACCACTACAGTTTGCAATGGAGGCATGGGGACACAGAGCCGGTGGTGGGAATGGTGTGGAATTAGACCCTGTGATCCTGTAATTTTGTAAATCAGTATTAAATATTTAATATTCTCCAGCTCTCTGCCTCTCTCTCTTTCTCTCCCTCCCCCCCCCCTCCCAGAGTGCTCATTACACAGCAGAGTACTGAATGGTTTATGAGAGTGGGGAAAAAAAATTCACCTTACATAAGGAACAGGAAACTTACTGGATTAGACATCTTTTTTTTTTTTCAAGAAAGGTGGGGACCTGGGGGCTTGAACCGGGATCCAAGTTATTGTCTGGGGAGATGGTGTCAAGGCTAGAAAAAGGACCAGAAAGCTGGATCAGGGAAGAGAGTAGCTCCCTAATATGGGACAGGGGTATAAATATTGTTGACTGTAAACCCCATCTATCTGATTTGGTCTGGGGCCCATATTCAGCTTAGGAGCCTGTGTGACCTCTGCATCTCTGTAGATCTGAGCTCACATTCTGTGGTCATGAGTAGGAACGTTCCAAGCTGCCCCCATATCAGGACCCATCTTCCTCAGGTGTAGCATAGAGTATGTTGTCCAGCCTCCCTTTGGAGGAGGATGAAACATTCTCTACCATTGTTGATCCAAGTTGAGGGCAAGGTTCTATGGGGGCCCACAAAGGGGTCTGTTTTTTAAAAAAATATTGATTTATTTATTTCCTTTTGTTGTCCTTGCTGTTTAATTGTTGTAGTTATTGTTGTTGTTGTTGCATAGAACAGAGAGAAATGGAGAGAGGAGGGGAAGACAGAGAGGGGGAGAGAAAGACAGACACCTGTAGACCTGCTTCACCGCCTGTGAAGCGACTCCCCTGCAGGTGGGGAGCCGGGGGCTCGAACCGGGATCCTTACGCTGGTCCTTGCGCTTAACCCGCTGCACCACCTCCAGACTCCCAGGGGTCTGTTTTGTTCCTGAAAAAGATGACCAGTAACAAGTCTAGGCCCATCATGTCTGTTTGGTAACCTCAGGACTCCCCAACATAGTGACACTTTAATTAAAAAAGAAAGAAAGAAAGAAAGAAAGAAAGAAAGAAAGAAAGAAAGAAAGACCACCTGGAGTACTTATTAACTTAACAAGCCCTGGACTGGGAGCCTAAGAATATTCAATATTTTTCACTTTCTTTTAATGGTTCAACTCCAGAGCTCGGTGATGTTTTCAGCCAAAGAACTGGAGCATCTTTGCCACTAGAGGGGGCTGTTGCCTCTTTGCTCCAAATGGCAGTCGCGTTCTGACCTTGGCAGCCCAGTGGAAGAGACTTTCTCTTTTTCCTCTTTTTTCTCTTTTCTCTCTTTCCTCAGCGAGTCCAGCCTTGTGCTGCCCCCAGAGTCAGTCTCCCGGAACAATTCAGAACAAAGCGAAATGGCTAGAAATTGGCCTGCTAAGATGTTTTTCAACACCTCCCAGAGGAGGAGCAGAACAGTCTTTTTGCTGTCTTCCGTGGCTTATTATTTATTTCATGAGCGCCCGGGGCTGCTGGCACTGCCTGGAGGTGCGGGTGAGAGAGGGGCCGGGGAGGGGGGAAAGCATCACCTTGGGGGCCTCTCCTGGTCTGGCAATAGCCGCTTCCCTGCGCCTCTGCCCACTGAGTTTCGGCTCTGCAAAAAAACATACACCGGTTTTGGGTGTTCTGGGGTCACATGGATTTGAGAAATTACAACTACAAAAAATTTAAAGTTTTTTTTTCACCTCGGTGTGTGTTGTTTTGTGCGGGCTATGTTGTTTTCGCCGGGCTGGCTTCACGGGTGGGAAACAGACGACCAGGGACTCATGGCTGGGTTGTAGGCAGTATCTCTTTATTCATGCAGGACGCAGCGCAATCTATACCAAGCTAAGCTAAACTCAAGGTACTGTACTCTAAAACTCACAATGCTGTCTTTATATATACTTGCCAAGTAGGGTGGAAACAGGATGTGACATAGAGAGGGTGGAGTGAAAAGTGACTGGTGAAAATCAGAGTGTGACAAGGAGGGGGCAGATTAGGCGAGAATCCTATCACTGAACCACAAATGCCCTGGAGGGAGGGTGGAACTTGTTAACAGTGGTTATGTAAATAGAATGAAGTGGTTATGTAAATAGAATAGTGTTAAGCAGGGGGGATTTAAACCAAATGAAACAGAAGGGGTCTCATGCATACCAACAGGTGTGGAAGTGCACTTAACTTAGTTTTCATTTTTTATGATTTTTAAAATCATCTTTATTTATTTATTAGTTAGAGACAGCCAGAAATTGAGAAGAGGGGGGGAGGCAGAGAGGGAGAGAGACAGAGAGACACCTGTAGCCCTGCTTTCCCCCTGCAGGTGGGGGGCCGGGGCTTGAACCTGGTCCTTGCGCTCTGTAACGTGGAAAGGCACGTAACTGACAGTGCAGTGTGTGATGTTAGTCGGAGACTAGTTCCGTGTGTGTGTGTGTGTGTGTGTGTGTGTGTGTGTGTGTTCCCTCCCAGGGATATTTGGCCATTCAGGAACTTTTTTTTCTTTCTTTTTTTTATTGTGTCTGGGACTTCATCAGTCACTAAGGGCTTCCTTCAAAAAATGGGTGGGAGAGAAAGCATAACGGTTACACAAAAGCAAACAAGCAACAACAGTAGCCTTTTGTTCACGAGGTGCAAAGTCCTAGGTTCAGCCTCTTGGGTCACTATAAGCCAGAGCTGAGCAGAGCTCTGGTCAGTCTATCTCTTCAAAAAAAAAAATAAGGAAATGCTCCAGTTAAATATGATTAAAAAAAAAAAAAAGCTCACTGCTGGGTGAATTATTTAAAATACACCCAGGATGGGGAAGACAGTAAAAATGCAAAGAGATCTTTAGGACCAAAGCTCCAAAATCCCAGTTTTAATCCCCAACACCAGCCAGAGCTGAACTGTGCTCTGATTGAAAAATGGAAAAAAAGAAGCAAAAGTAATCTCAGCTCAGATTTCCGTTCTCATTTAAATGTATGTCTCTTCTACCGTTGCAATAAGTGTGAAAACGTTTGACCCAACCGTGCAAATAAAACTGGAGCTCAGCTACAAACAGACGTGAACCTGCAGGACACAGTAACGTCCTGAGAGCTGTGCTGGCCGGCCGTGCCGTCAGGAAGTGCGCAGTCAGTGCAGTACCTTGAAAATCATTTTCCCACAGTGTGATCTGGATATCCAAGGGTCAGGACTCATTGTTGGCAAAACTTCAAATCTTTAAAATACCTGAAAAAATGATCTTGTTGATATTTATTTTTGCCAGTGCATTTGCTCAGTTCTGGCTTACGGAGGTGTTGGGGCTTGAACCTGGGACCTCGGCGTCGAGACTTTCTGGATAACCATTATGCTGTCTCACCGACCTGGATGCTCTGTTTTAATGACTCAGAGTCGAGCATGCGGGAGTGCGTATTATACTGACGCGGCCCTATAGATCGACACCTGGGCACATTCCACTCCACCATGTCCCATGTACCTTTTGAACAGCAATGACCTCTTCCTCCTGTCTCCACTTAACAAGCGTTTAGTTCCTCCTTCCTTCCTTCCTTCCTTCCTTCCTTCCTTCCTTCCTTCCTTCCTTCCTTCCTTTTTTATTGGGTAGGAGAATAGAGAATAGAATAGAGAGAGGAGGAGAATACAGAGAGGGGGAGAGAAAGATAGATACCTGCAGATCTGCTTCACTGCTTGCAAAGAGACTCCCCTGCAGGTGGGGAGCCTTGAGCTGGTCCTTGCGTTTTGTAATATACGTGCTTAACCCGCTGCATCACCGCTGGGCCTCTCTGAGTGTTTAACTCTTAAGTTTGGTGTGTAACATTCTTCTGTCAACACATGAAAAAGCATCTGCTTAGTTTTGTTGACTGAAACAGGAATGGGGCTTATTCATGGCCTGACAAAGCGTCTCTCCTTCAGTTGGAAATCGCTTAAACATCTGTGCTGAGAGCGCTCACTGCCTTTCTTGACTGATAGTTTGGTTTCTCAGAACTACACTTTTAAATAGTTCCAACTGGCTGTAGCTAAGGGCTGTGTCAGTTGATAAGATGCGTCTGGCTTCTAGACACAGGCTGTCATGTCCCTAGAGAGTTTGTCTGGGGGAGGGCTTGAGTCTCAGAGCCTCTTACTCTATTTATGAGGGTCCAGGGAGTCCCCAGCAGGGAGAGATAGGGAGGAAGCTCACTGCTGGGTCCTTCCTGTTGTTGAAAATTCACTGGGCTGAACTCAGTGGAACTTTTTCTCTTCTTTTATACCCTGGATGATTTCAAAGCATGAAGGTAAGAAAATGAATTTATTACCTTTGAAATGAAACTGTCACAAAAAGAGCTCGAAGCTTAACGGAAAGAAATCAAGTAAGGAGATGTGATATGGGAAACCAGAAAAGAGAAATATCTGGAAACTTAAAAAACAAAACAAAAAAAACAGACTAACTTTGTAAGAACCATGGTGGTCAGTGTGTGGGGAGGGCAAGGCGCAGGACTTTGGTGATGGAGGTGTGATCTTACAGCGTGTAAGCCACTGTCCAACCACTCTTAAAAGGGCTTTAAAGTCCTTAACTGTATTTAACAGTTTAGACAAAGTGCACCCCCATCCTTTAAACATTAAATTATTATTATTATTAGTTTGCCTCCAGTTGCTAGGGCTTGGTGCTGGCATAATGGACCATCACTCCAGCTGGTGGCCATTTCTTTCTTTTTTTCTTTTTAAATTTTATTCGATAGGACAGAGAGAAATGGAGAGAGGAGGGGAAGACAGAGAGGGGGAGGGAAAGACAGACACCTGCAGACCTGCTTCACCATCTGTGAAGCGACTCCCCTGCAGATGGGGAGCCAGGGGCTTGAGGCTGGGTCTGTGAGCTTAGTACTATGTGCGCTTGACTGGTTTCACCACCGCCTGCCCCCCATTATTTATTTATTCATTCATTTATTTATTTTACCTTGCATTGAAATCATTGGTTTAGAGGTCTGGGAGTTCGGGTTTGGAGACGATGTTTATAAACATCTTCAGACAGCCATAGAGAAAGAAATACAACAGCACTGTTCTTATTTCCCAGGGAAAATTTTCATCCAGTGTAATTTTTTGTTTGATTTGGAGGCATGCATGAGCCCCTGGGATTATGTAAGAGTTCTGTATGAAGGTTCATCTCATCTCGGGGCTCGAGCAGTGATGCCCCTGGTTGAGTGCTCACACCATGTGCAAAGATCTGAGTTCAAGCCCCCAGCCCTACTCACAGGAAGGATGCTTTCTGAGCACAGTAGGGCTGCACGTGTCCCCGTTTCTTTCTGTGCTATCACATTATAAAAACAAATATAAATAAAAAAATGCATCTGGAGACTTGGACCTTTAGCATCTAGAATCCTAGATGGAAGAATCAGCATGAGAGTAGATAATGTCAGTAGATGAGATGACGCTGATGTTTTGCCACGTATAATGAAGTTCACTCAAGGTAAAATGATTAAATGTTAAAAAGAACTGAACGCTCCCAGCCTGGGCGGTGGGTGGCACAGTGGATGGATATAGTGTTGAATTCTCAAATGTGAGGTCTTGGGTTCCATCTCTGGCATTGCAATATCAGAAGGATATTGAGAGTCTCTCTTTCCCTAATGAGAAGAAATACTTAAAAAAAAAAAAAGTCGGGTGGTAGTGCAGCGGGTTAAGGGCACGTAGCGCAAAGCACAAGGACAGGTGTAAGGATCCCGGTTCGAGCCCCTGGCTCCCCACCTGCGGGGTAGTCGCTTCACAGGCGGTGAAGCAGGTCTGCAGGTGTCTATCTTCCTCTCCCCCTCTCTGTCTTCCCTTCCTCTCTCCATTTCTCTCTGTCCTATCCAACAATGATGACATCAACAACAACAATAATAACCATACCGATAAAACAAGGGCAACAAAAGGGAATAAATAAAAAAATATTAAAAAAAATAGTATTGAACTAAAGAGAGGACAAACACAAGTTGCAATCCTAGGGTCAATTTCTGGGATGCAAAAATAAAATGAAACAGCTATAAAATTTTATTTTTTTTATCAAAATTTGACATTTAAATTAATCTTTTTTTTTTTTTTTTTTACATAGTAATGCTGAAACCATCATCTCTCAGCCCTGTCAACCGCTAGGCTGCTTCCATGGTTACCACCTTACCAGCCAGAATCTACACTCACTTTCCAGGGGGGGAGAAAGGAGGAGTGATAGATAGGTCTTGAATAAGTTATGCCTTGCAGGGAATGAGATGATTAAAAATTCAAGGCAGACCCCACAGTTGATCTGTTTACTGTTGTGGTGGCCAAGCACCTAGTGATCTTACACAGCTGGACGTATGGCACAGCGTAATCTCTATCACACTGCCTTGTAATTTTATTTAAAATTTCAGAACATTTGCTAGCCAGACAAGAATGTGCTGTTTTTGCTAAAGTCACCTAGCTGATAATACATTTTCTCCTAGGATTTGAATCAGCCTTCAGTTAATTTCCTTGTTTATGGGATCGTAATAATTGTGTTTCAAATGTGCTTATATCATTGACTGTTATAGTATTTTGTTGCCGTGATAGCAAACCAGCTTCAACTGGTTTATTGAATACAAAAAATAAATTAGTTCTCTCCAGGGGCTGGTGAGTGTACGTGTTACAATGTGCAAAGATCCTGACTCCAGCTCCCAGCTCCCAGTCCCCACCTGTAAAGGGGAGTTGCAGGCGTCTCTCTTTCTGTCTCCTTCTCTAGTTCCTTTTCCCCCTCTCAATTTCTCTCGGCCTCAAAAAATAAAATAAAATAAACAATAGAAATGGAAATAAAAATAAAAATAGATTAGTTCTCTCCAAGTTGCATACAGAGTCTAGCCAGTATTTGAAATTGTTTATAGTGAGCTTGAAGGGCACGCATTCCAGAGAAGGGAACTTGGGAAGTCGCTCAGCAACCAGCAAGCATATCAGCAGACCGGATTTCGAGGTCATTCCAAGGAGAATTCATGGTCGTTTCTACTTAGTTGTGAACTAAATGGAGTGATACCCTAGATGGCTTCTGTACCACGGGGGTAGGAGGCAGCTAGGACTAGCGATGTCTTAGGGGAGCTTCAGAACAAAAAAGGGTTTTCTTCTCGGCTGGTTGTGATCAGGCTGCTACTCCCTCCTGCCAGGACTGAGCTGGGCGTGGACCATAATGCCAGTGCTGTCTCAGGTCTGGGTCTCTGGCTCCTTGTCACTCCCAGGTCTGATGTGATGTTCTCACCTGCCTTCTGAGATTTACACTGTTTTAGTGTTTGTATCTTTAGATGTTCTTTTCCAGATGGTGCTACTAATTTATTGGCAAAGTTACAAAAGAAGATAGTATTATCTGTTGTCTTTGAACCAAAAGATAACCAACAGCAATGATACCCTTTATTTATTTCTAGATGTTTAATACTTTTATTTTATTTGAGAGAGAGAGAGAGAGAACCAGCTCAGTTCTGGTTTATGGTGGAGCTAGGGTTTGAATTTGGGGTTTTGGAGCCTCAGGCATAGATAAGCACTATGCTGTCTCCTTAGTCCAATCATAAACCAGAGCTGAATAGTACTCTGGACTCTCTTTCTCATTAAAATAAAACAAAAATAATCAAACAAATAATAAACATCTGGGAAAAATAGGAGAGGGAATTGGCTTGGTATTGTTGGTTACACCTGGGAAATCCAGAGTTTTCTGGAACATGAATGCACGTAGGTATCCACGGACCAGATAGGAAGCAGCTGGACTGAGATGGGCAGGGACTCTGCCTGGCGGGTGCCAGGACGAAGCAGCCTGACCAGAGAACATCTGCACAGAAAGGATTCCTGGCAGGCACACTGTAGAGAGAAAAAAGAAATGAATTGTTTGTGCCAGGGGTTAATGTTCCCAATTCTGTGTGTGTAGCAGTGCGTTTTGGGAAATAAAGACTGGGCATTCCAACATGGAGCCCACTGACCTGCCACCGCCGGTCTCGGGCTGGATGAGTCAAGAACAGCACTTTTCGGTGTGTATCCCTTCTCCTCCTGCTGCTTCAGCTTTGAGAAAGTTTGAGGCAGCATGGGGAAGAAGAGGGAGAAATTTGCAGTGGGTCCTGTTCCTTTATTTGTATTTTTTTTTGCCTCAAGGGTTATTCCTGGGGCTTATCTATCGCCTGCACTATGAACCCACTGCTCCTCGAGGTAATTTTTTTTCCCCATTTTGTTGCCCTTGTTACTGTTATTGCTGTCATTGCTGTTGTTGTTGGATAGGACAGAGAGAAATGGAGAGAAGAGGGGAAGGCAGAGAGGAGGAGGAGAGAAAGGTAGACAGCTGCAGAGCTGCTTCACCACTTGTGACGTGACCCCGCAGCGGGTGGGGAGCCGGGGGCTCAAACCGGGATCCTTGAGCACTGTGATGTGAAGCTTAACTAGTGTGCCACTGCCTGACCCCAAGATAATTTGTAAACCAAAGGAACTTGCAAAAAAGAAACGTTTACTAAATTGTCTTTCCGTCTTTCTGAGAATTGTGTCAACTGCTGAGGGTGGCGGGGACTTCGGTGACACACATACCATGTATGGATGCGGCATTGTATCTCCAAGATCTTAGAATTTTGCCAAACACTGTTAGACCACGGATAAAAATGACAATAAAAAAGGAACTCTGAAAGGCAGATGCAGGAAGCTGGGATTTAATAAGAAGACTGGGAATTTCGGAGGATCATTGATGGAAGGATCTGGAGAGTGATGGAAGCCCCGTGGCAGCTTCAGGGAGGGAAAGAGGCTTGGGGAGGTCGGGGAGAAGGGAGAGGCAGTTCTGGGACCTTTACACTGACTTCTGTAATGAACGGATTTAATAAGTACAGAGTCTCCAGTAAAGACCTGAATTACATCCTTACACTCTGAGATGTCAGGAAAGCAGATCCAAGTAAAAGCAACGTGATAGCAATCGTTCATATTTTCATAACCAGAAATAGACTGTTATTTCCTGTTCAGCTTCTTTCTGGATGTCTTTTCAATCCATGCTTGATTTTTTTTTCCCCCCAAACAAAATGCAATCACATTTTACATTTGGTTTTGAAACCTGTCATATTCTCGGTGTGAGGCTGGTTTGGATCACACAGAGATTGATTAGGAAGGAGCCATGGGCAGGACTGAGGAAGTACAGTGAATTTTTTAAAATAAGATTTTATTTATTTATTCATGAGAAAGATAGGATGAGAGAGAGAGAGGGAAAAAAAAAAACCAGACAGGAGTCGGATGGTGGCGCAGTGGGTTAAGCGCAGGTGGCACAAAGTGCAATGACCGGCATAAGGATCCCGGTTTGAGCCCCCGGCTCCCCACCTGCAGGGGAGTCACTTCACAGGCGGTGAAGCAGGTCTGCAGGTGTCTGTCTTTCTCTCCCCCTCTCTGTCTTCCCCTCCTCTCTCCATTTCTCTCTGTCCTATCCAACAACGATGACATCAACAACAACAATAAAAAGCAATAAGGGCAACAAAAGGGAATAAATAAATATTTAAAAAAAACTAAAAAAAAAAAAAAAAAAACCAGACATGCTCTGGTACATGTGCTGCTGGGGATTGAACTCTGGATCTCATGCTTGAGAGTCCAATACTTTATCCACTGCGCCACCTCCTTGACCACGTACAGTGAATTCTACTGCTCTTCTGACTGCAGTTCCCCCCACTTCAACCAGGGTAAGTCCACTGGGAGTGGATGATGACGATTTGCAAGACTGTTCTTGACATGTGCGAGTCGAGGAGACTCGGTAGGTCACCTCAATGGACTTGGCTTCTCCCTCTCTGGGTGCCCTCATGCTTCTGACGTCAGGAAGAAGGAGAATGGAGGAAGGAAGTGAGGACGAGGGAACTCTAAAAAAAAAAAAATGCTTTTGACCATTTGGCTCCAGTAGCGATTTCAGTTTGTCGGTCTGTGACGTAGTGCGGCATGTGGGCACGCTTCCAGAACTGAGGGGCTGGGTGGTGGCACCTCTGGTGCAGTGCGTGTGCCGTGATGTGCAAGGACCCCAGTTCAAGTCCTCGGTCCTTACTGGCAGGGGGGATATTTCACAAGCCATGAAGCCCTACAGCAGGTATCCCCCTCCTTTCTCCCTCTTCTCTCAGCTTTCCTGTCTTTATGCAATTGAAATAAATAAAATATTGAGAGAGAGAGAGAGAGAGAGCCAACATCCAGAATTAAATAGTAGGAGGTAAGGTCAATAGAATATCATTAAACTTATCCCCCCCCCCAATTGCCTGCACAATGAATTCATTGCTCTCAGTGGGTATTTTTATTATTATTATTTTTCTCCCTTTCTACTCTATTTGAGTGTGGGAGTAGATAGCATAATGGTTATCCTAAGAGACTCTCATGCCTGATTCTCCTAAGGCCCAGGTTCAATACCCTGCACCATCAAGAGAGTCTTTTTTTTTTTTTTTTTTTTTAAGATTTTATTTACTCATGAGAAAGATAGGACGAGAGAGAGAATGAACCAGACATCACTCTGGCATATGTGCTGCCGGGGATTGAACTCAGGACCTCTTGCTTGAGAGTTCAATGCTTTATCCACTGAGCTATCTCCCAGACCACACCCTGCACCATCAAAAGCCAGAACTGAGCAAAGTTTTTCTGGGCAAAAAAAATCGACTTTGCTTGATAGGACAAAAATAAATTAAGGAGGGAGACGAAGACAGATACCTGTGGATATGCTTCCTGGCTCTGGAAGCTTCCACCCTGCTGGTGGCGAGCCGGGGCTTGAACCCAGGTCCTTGTGCATGGTGACATGTGCACTCAACTGAGTACACCACCACCCGGTCCCCATGACTCTTATTTAACATTTTAAAATTATTTAAACATTTAGAAGCAGAGTGGAAACATCTGTTTTGCATAAGCATTATGTAATCTTCTCCCCCCCCCCCCGGAGGAATCTTGATTTTTCCATGTTTTTCTTGGCTTTCTGTACGGCCAGTGCACACACCTTGAGGGGTATGGATGTGTTCATTTTGAACTCCACGAAGAAATGGAAACTAAACCAAGGCTTTGTGCTTCTCTCCCCCCATCTAGGCAATAAGCTTATTCATCGTAGTGGGTTTTATCGGGGAGTTGCAGATTTTCTCCAGGTAAGCCTTTTTCTGACTTGTATGTGGGGTCCATGCAAGTTATTTTATTTTTGGAAATCCCTTTAGTATGGTTGATTTTCTTCCTTCCTTCCTTTCTTTCTTTCTTTCTTTCTTTCTTTCTTTCTTTCTTTCTTTCTTTCTTTCTTTCTTTTACATTGCAATGTGAGCATGATTACTCTAACTACAACCACCACCACCACCACAAAGCCCTTCACCTCTTCTTAGATGGAACTTGAAAGTATCTTGTTGAGTGACAAAAGCCAAAAAGAGAAGGGTGAATATTGGATGATGTCCCTCACCGTTGGGATTTAAGAAACAAGGACAGAGAGGGGAAACAAGTAAAACGTGGACTGGTTTTGGTGTATTCCACTAAAGTAAAGCACTCTGGGTAAGGGAGGCAGGGAGTTGGGGCTTTGGGGTCCTGGTGCATGATGGCAGAAAAGGACCCAAGTTGGGTGGGGGGTAGACAGCATAAAGGTTCTGCAAAGAGACTCTCATGCCTAAGGCTCCAAAGTCCCAGGTTCAATCCCCTGTGCCCCATAAGTCAGAGCTGAGCAGGGATCTGGTAAAAAACAAAAACAAGGGGGTTGGATGGTTGCGCAGTGCACATGGCCCAAAGTACAAAAACCATCTTAAAGATCCTGGTTCAAGCCCCCAGCTCCCTGCCTGCAGGGGAGTCGCTTCACAAGTGGTGAAGCAGGTCTGCAGGTATCTTTCTCTCCCTCTCTCTGTCTTCCCCTCTTCTCTCCCTTTTTTTCTGTCCTTTCCAACAATAATGACAGCAATGACAATGACAACAATAATAATCACAATACAATAAACAACAAGGACAGTGAGAGGGAAAAAATAGCCTGCAGGATCAGTGGATTCGTGGTACAGGCATCAAGCTCCAGAGATAACCCTGGAGGCAAAAAACAAACAAACTAACACCCAAACATACCCATCCAAAAAGATGTGTGTACACCTATGCTCATAGCAACACAATTTGTAATAGCCAAAACCTGGGAGCAACCCAGGTGTCCAACAACAGAGAAGTGGCTGAGAAAGTTGTGGTACATCAACACGACGGAATACTACGCAGCTATTAAAAATGGTAAATTCACCTTCTTCACCCCATCTTGGATGGAGCTTGAAGAAATCATCTTAAGTAAGATCATCCAGAAAGAGAAGGATAAATATGGGATGATCTCACTCATAGACAGAAGCTGAAAAACAAGAACAGAAGGGAAAACACTAAGCAGAACCTGGACTAGAGTTGGTGTATTGCACCGCAGTAAAAGACTCTTGGATGGGTAGATGGGAGGCTTCAGGTGCTGGGACATGATGGCAGAGGACCTACTGGGGGTTGTATTGTTATGTGGAAAACCAGGAAATGTTATGTATGCACACATTATTGTATATTACCGTAGACTGTAAGCCATGAATCCCCCAATAATGAAATAAAAAAAATTACTTCCAGAAAAAAAAAAAAAGACCAAAATTGGGGGTGAGAGTGTTTCACAAACACCTATCATGGGAGAGTGAGAAGTTATTCCCACATCTTAGCAGCTGTACTGCAAACCTCTAACCCTACAATAAAGTGTTAAAAACAGAAGTGGAAGACCCTCCCCAGAAACTGAGAGGTAGAGTGACAGACAGAGACCAGAGTTCTGTTCAACTCTGTCTTGCGGTGGTGGTGGGGGGACCTGGGGCCTCGGAGGGCTCAAATGTGAATGTTTGGTGAGCTGACACTGGTCTTCCCCACAGGTGACTTTATATGATTTAGGGAAGATTTGATGGCTTTTCATATATATATAATCTACGAAGCAATTTTGGACTGGTTTTCGATTATTCGCGGTCTGACCTCTCTCTTGTCTCCCCACCTGCTTTGTGACGGACGGCTGGCAGTGCTTCCTCTCCAGTCAACTGCCAGTGGGCTTCCTACGCTTCTTGGACAGAATGCAGTGGTTGTACCAGGACTCAGGTGAGACGGTGCAAGGACTGAATATTTACACACAGAGATAGCTTAACGTGGACAATGCCCTCATCAACTTTTGAATATTATAATTTTTGAATATTGCTTTTATATTTCTTAAAAAACATAACTATCAATAGTGATTCTGAGGAAGGAGAAATGTGATCTTAATAATTAATATTGTGATTAAAGCCTCATTTTTGGCAGGACTTTTCCATTTTTACATATGCGTTTAGAAATATATGGAAGGTAAATGTTAAAAACAACTTACTAATTCTTTTCTAAGATTTTATTTATTTATTCATGAGAAATATAGGAGGAGAGAGAGAAAGAACCAGACATCACTGTGGTACTTGTGCTGCCGGGGATTGACTTTGGAACCTCATGCTTGAGAGTTCAGTGCTTTATCCACTGTGCCATCTTCTGAACCACCTAATTCTTTAATTATTAGAGAAATAAGTATAGCACGAATAAAGCTAGTATGTAATTCAAAATATGTTTAATTCTTAATGGATTTAGCTTTTCTTTTCATTTGAAAGTAGTGATAGTAAGTAGCAAAATAATTGCCTTGTTTTAAATAACAAATAGTGAATGTCTATCAAAAGTAATTTTTTTTTTAAATTTCCCCGTCACCACCCCCAAAAGTAATTTTTTAAATTTAACCAGAGCACTGTTCAGCTCTGGCTTATGGTGGTGCAGGGGATTGAACCTGAGACTTTGGAGCCTCAGGCATGAAAGTCTGTTTGCATAACCATTATGCTGTCTACCCACCACCCTATTTTTTTTTTTTTTTAACCAGAGCACTGCTCAGCTCTGACTTATGCTGATGTGGGGGAATGAACGTGGGACTTTGAAGCCTCAACCATGAGAACCTCTTTTCTGGAACTATTATGCTATTTATCCCCACAAAAAAAGTATAAAAAAAGAGAAAGATTTGTTTTTTTTTCTTGGTGTAGGGGATTGAATCCAAGGTCACATACAGATAAGGCACGGACCCTACCACTGTGCTACCTTTCCTGACCTTAATATTTTGCAAGTTTTTTTTTTTCATTTTAAATATATTTTGCTTTGTTTTATTTTCCTTATATTTAATAGGACAGAGAAATTGAGAGGAGGAGGGAGATAGGGAGGGGACCTCAGAGCTTCAGGCATGAACGCCTTTTTTGTATAATCATCATGCTGTCTCCCCAGACCCTGTGTATTTTCCTTTTATTGGTGGGTTAGTGTCTTGCAGTTGTTGAAATGAATATGGTTTCTCATCTCCCCACGAGGTTTTGTAAGAGTCCTGTCACTCCCCACAGGACGATATTATAGAAAATAATGTATTTTGAATATTTTTATATTTATTGATTTATTATTATTTTTTGCCTCCAAGGTTATCGCTGGGGCTTGGTGTCAACACTCTGAATCCACTGCTCCTGGAGGCTATTTTTCTCATTTTCTTGACCTTGTGGTTGTTATTGTTGTTATAGCTGTTGTCGTTGTTGGACAGAACAGAGAGAAATGGAGAGAGGAGGAGAAGACAGAGAGGGGGAGAGAAAGACAGACACCCGCAGACCTGCTTCACCGCCTGTGAAGCGACTCCCCTGCAGGTGGGGAGCCGGGGGCTCGAACCGGGATCCTTACGCCGGTCCTTGTGCTTTGTGCCACGTTCGCTTAACCTGCTGCGCTATCACCCAGCCCCCGAAAATAATGTCTTTTTAATATTTTTATTTAACTAATAATTTTGGATAAGAGAAGAGAGAGAGAGAGAAGGAGAAGCCTGTACCATTGCTTCCTCACTTATGAAGCGCCTTCCCCTGCAGTTGGGGACCAGGAGTTTGAACCTGGACCTTGAGTGTTATAACATGTACATTCTACTGGTGTCTACCACCTGGCCACAGAAAATTATTTTATTTTGTGACATAATGGTGGTCATAATTCTCTCTACCAACTTCAGTATTACTTTGTCGAGGAATTTCTGAGTTGCGTGATTCTTATTGTCACAAGGACATGTCTTCACATTTACCCAGGGTAGATGTCTGTGCATCTCACCTTCCACCAAAGATGGCCCTGAGTTTTATTAAGCCCTCACATGGTCTCTACATACGTGGCATTTAAAAAACATGTTACACAGAGGCACATAAAATGGTAGACAACTCTTGATCACAGGCAAATAACTACATAGACAACAAGGCGAAAAAAATCAAGCCAACTCCATCATCACATAAGCCACTGTTGTAAGTCAAAAACAAATTAAGGAAAGAACGCAAAGCAGGAGATGTTTTTCACCTGAGTAGTGGTTTTTCTTTGAGCAAAGGTCTTCATGCAGTGGTCCCAGGCCTGAATTATAAACACATAATTTTCAGTCAGAAAGAGACAAGTGGAAATGAAAAGGAGTCACAGGGTCAGAACTTGACAGGCGAGAATGAGACCGCTGAGCACAGGCTCTAGCTGCTGAGGCCACCCTGGGGTACGGAGATGAAAAACACATTTATATGAACAGTGTAACACATCTGCTTCGGGACCTCAGGAGAGGTCATGTTAATAAGCCACATATGAAAGACCTCTTTAAATAAGAGGTCTTTTACTTTCAATAAAGTAACAACTAAACACTTGTCAGAAAGACTACCCCATTCTATTCCCCACTCTTCACGTCCTTCACGACACCGGCGTCTCTTATCAGGTTCCAGCTGACTCAGTCCTTCTGAGTTCAGATGACTTGTTTGTGCCGCGTCTCAAGGAATCCCACATCTAACCCAGTTTAGGACGGGGGGGAGAAAGGCAACCTTGGTTTGCTTATCTAGTTCTCCCTTCTGGTCTTTGATCAAGGTTTAAATCTGTTTGGAATTTCAGATTTCGGGGGCCAGGTGGTGGCACACCTGGTTAAATGCTAGTATGACTATGCACAAGGCCCCAAGTTCAAGCCCCTGGGGCCCTACCTGCAGGAGTAACGCTTCATGAGTGGTGAAGCAGGGCTGCCAGTGCTTCTCTGTACTTTTCTTCTTATTTATTTATTTTGCCTCCAGGGTTATTGCTGGAGCTTGGAGCCTGCACGATGAATCCATTGCTCCTGGAGGCTATTTTTTTTCCTTTTCGTTGTCCTTTTAAAAAAAAATTGTTGTTGTGGTTATTATTATTGTTGTTGTTGGATAGGGCAGAAAGAAATGGAGAGAGGAGGGGAAGATAGAGATGGGGAGAGAAAGACAGACACCTGCAGACCTGCTTCACCACTTGTGAAGGGAACTCCCTGTAGGTGGGGAGCCGGGGCTTGAACCGGGATCCTTGTGCTGGTCCTTGCGCTTTGCGCCACATGCGCTTAACCCGCTGCGCTACGGCCCGACTCCCATCACTTTTTTCTAATTAGCTCTTGTTACACAACTTTGGCAAAGACTTAGAGCAGTGATATGATCTATCTGCTTATGTATCTTTCCAGGTGGCTTTATTTGGTCACTTTCTTTCTTTTCAAAGGATCTTTTAAAAATATTTTTATTATCTTTATTTATTTGTTAGAGACAGCCATAAATCAAGAGAGAAGGGGGTGATAGAGAGGGAGAGAGACACCTGCAACATTGCTTCACTGCTTGGCAAGCTTCCCCCTTGCAGGTGGGGACTGGGGGCTCGAACCCAGGTCCTTGTGTATTATATTTAACATGTGTGCTCAACTAGGTGCACCACCACCGGGACCCCAGGTTAGTTTCCTAAGGTTCACACTTTTTTTTTTTTGAGGGGCCTGGTGGTGGTGTACCAGGTAGGCAAACATTATAATGTGCAAGAACATGGGTTCAAGCTCCCGGTCCCCACTTGCAGGGAGAAAATTTCATGAGTGGTGAAGCTGCACTGCACGTGTTTCTCTCTTTCTTTATCTCCCTCCCCTGTAGATTATTCTGTCTTCATCCAGTAAGTAAACAAATAAATAAAACATTAAAGTTTCCTTTTTTTTTTGGCGCTCAGGTAGAGAGTAAATACATAGTTAGGAGTAGTTCCCAGATAATAACCTAGGTATGAATGGAGTCCAGGACAGTGGGTCTGTCCTTCTCTGATCTGCTGTTTTTTTTTTTTTTTTTTTTTCCTCTGTGGGACACATAGCACAATGCCCAGAACATTGTCTTTTTTCCAGTTACAGTAGCTTTTCTCAGATACTGTCTCTCAGATAAAGGAAAATGGAGAGTTAAGAAACTCTGCCTGTCTTGTGTTTAGACCCGCAGGCGAGCAGTGGCTGTGTACGGACAATATGGGGGCCACGCCTGTGTGGGCAGCCCCTCTGAGACCCGGCCCTGTGAGCCTACCCAAGGCTGTCCCACAGAAGAGGGGTGTGGAGAACGCTTCCGATGCTTTTCAGGTACCTTGTTTCCCTCAGTTGGATTTGCAGAGTGTAGGTTCACATTGCTGGGTGAATATCTTGCTCAGTATTTACTTATTTACTTATTTATTGGTTGCATGTCATTGGTTTTTGGGTTGTCTGCCCATCAGCTTCTCCAAATGTTGGTCGTATTTTTATTACTGTATTCACCGTACACTCAACTTCCCAATGCAAGACAGGCCTCTGGCAGTAAAGGTGGGTATACTCCTTGCCTTTTTGGGTCATTTACTTCTTATTTATTATTGTTATTTATTAATGAGTGAGAGAGACAAACAGAAGGGAAGAGAGAACCAGAACGTTACTCTGTTCTGTGTGTTGCTGAGAACTGGACTTGAAACCTTAAGCTTCTAAGTCTGTAACCCTTATCCACTTTACCACCTCCTGGGATCCATTTAAAAATTGCTTACTTTTATTGACTTATTTATTTATTGCCAGTGTACAGTTTAGCTCTACCTTATGCTGGTGCCAAGGAGAGATTGAACTTGGTGTCCCAGGCACGAAAGCCTGTTGCAATATTGGTGGTTCTATTTCTTGGGTCCTTATTATTGGATTAAAAAAATTAAATATGGATGTTGGGGCAGAGGGTAGATGGCATAATGGTTATAAGGCTCATGGCTGAGACAGCATAATGGTTATAAGACTCTCATGTCTGAGGCTCTAAAGTCCCAGGTTCAAGTCCCTGAACTACCTACCATAAACCAGAGCTGCATAGTGCTCTGGTAAATAAAAAATAATAAAAAACCAATATATATGGGTGTTGATGAATGCAGACTGTGTTTGACATGCATTTTTAGTGGAGACAGTGAATCTGGTATGTACACTGAGATTGGCCAAAAACAATATTCTTCAAATTATCACTATGTTTACAGAAAATGTACTCAACTATTCCGGAGCAACACAGGTCACTCTTAAGGAGGGGTGATTAAAACACAGTTTTGGCACTAATTTTTTTTCCTCCAGGGTTATGGCCTGGGGTCAGTGCCTGTACTATGAGTCCACTGCTCCTGAAGGCAATTTTTCCCATTTTGTTGCCCTTGTTGTAGTTGTTTTTGTTATTGTTGTCATAGCTGTTATTGTTGTTGGATACAACAGAGAGAAATGGAGAGAGGAGGGGAAGACAGAGAGGGGGAGAGAAAGACAGACACCTGAAGACCTGCTTCACCGCCTGTGAAGCGACTCCCCCGCAGGTGGGGAGCTGGGGCTCGAACCAGGATCCTTATGGTCCTTGTGCTTTGCGCCACGTGCACTTAACCCGCTGTGCTACTGCCCGACCCCCTAGCATCATCATAATTATTTTTTTTTGCATCATTATTTTAATAATATTAGTGACTCCTTAAAAATATTCTGACCTGCGAAACTGCTTTCACGGATAGTGCTTCTACGTGTGTGACTTGGGCTGGAGCCTGGGTCCTGCTGTAGTCGGACCCCCCCAGCTGAAGAAGCCACTTGGAGAGGTGAAGTCCCCAGGGGGATACGTGTATATTCACATCTGTAAGGGGAGAAGGCGGGCACTGCTGTGCTCTGGCATAAAGCGCCCACGGTGGGTCCTGCAGGCATGCAGGTCTGTTGCTTGAAGAGATTGAGCAGCCCCCACCCCCCACCCCCCACCCCGGGCCCCTGTTTCACTTTTCAAAGTGGCACCTTTTCTTGTGCTTAGGCCAGTGCATCAGCAAATCCCTGGTGTGCAACGGGGACTCTGACTGTGAAGAAGACGGTGCTGATGAGGACAGATGCGAAGATGCAGAGAACAGACCTTCCTGCGACACTGACATGCCTCCTCCCAACGTAGAGCTCACTGGACATGGGTTAGGAGCTGGGGCCTGCTGTGCTGTGGACAGGAGGAGAATCAGATGTCTGTTCATTGGGCTTTATGACCTGCCAGGTCTAATCTCAAATCACCCAGCAGTCAAGCCTTTGACTCAGTTCTTTGCCACATTTGAATTTTATTTTATTTTATTATTTAAAAAATTTATTTATGGGAGTCGGGCTGTAGCGCAGCGGGTTAAGCGCAGGTGGCGCTAAGCACAAGGACCCGCATAAGGATCCTGGTTCAAGCCCTGGCTCCCCACCTGCAGGGGAGTCACTTCACAGGTGGTGAAGCAGGTCTGCAGGTGTCTGTCTTTCTCTCCCTCTCTCTGTCTTCCCCCTCCCCTCTCCATTTCTCTCTGTCCTATCCAACAACAATGACAACAATAATAACTACAACAATAAAACAACAAGGGCAACAAAAGGGAATAAATAAGTAAAAATAAATATAAAAAATATTAAAAAAATTTATTTATTTTCCCTTTTGTTGCCATTTTTTATTGTTATAGTTATTATTGATGTAGTTGTTGTTGGATAGGACAGAGAGAAATGCAGAGAGGAGGGGAAGACAGAGAGGGAGAGAGAAAGACAGATACTTGCAGACCTGCTTCACCGCCTGTGAAGTGACTCCCCTGCAAGTGGGGAGCTGGGGCTCGAACCGGGATCCTTACCGCCGGTCCTTATGCTTTGCTGCTGTGCTACTGCCCAACTCCCTTGAAATGTTATTTTATTGGCATCTACTTACCTGTAAAGAGAGTTTGAAAGGAAAGAGTTCCGAATACCCTAGCTTTAGCGCTGACAAGTTTGCCTCCAGGGAGACCTCTCAGCTCTAGGAAGACCTGGAAGTCAATCACCCTGTAGGAGGGACCGAGAAAGGCAGCGAGATGGTAGGTCTTGGGGAGGGGGTTGCAGGGGGGTAACTTAGTGACTTGGGACTAGTTAAGAGAATGAATAAAAAATAGATTTCTCACTTCACAGGCGGTGAAACAGGTCTGCAGGTGTCTGTCTTTCTCTCCCCCCTCTGTCTTCCTCTCCTCTCTCCATTTCTCTCTGTCCTATCCAACAACGATGGCATCAATAACCACAACAATAATAACTACAACAATAAAACAACAAGGGCAACAAAAGGGAATAAATAAATTATTAAATATTAAGAAATTGATTTCTAAGTTGGATGGGAACTTTCATTTTTGAGTGAAGTTGGGAAAATTCTCTGCTTGTCCTTTCAAAAGAACTTTTGAAGAGCTTAGGGTTTCAAGGCTTTCAGAACATCTATTTTCCAGTGATAGATGTATGTATGTATTTATTTATGTATTGCTTCCAGGGTTATTGCTGGGGCTCAGTACCTGCACTACAAATCCACTGCTCCTGGAGGCCCTATTTTTGTTGCCTTTGTTGTTGTTGGACAGGACAGAAAGAAATGGAGAGAGGAGGGGAAGATAGAGAGGGGGAGAGGAAGAGAGACACCTGCAGACCTGCTTTACCACTTCTGAAGCGCCCCCCCCAGCAGGTGGGAAGCTGGGGGCTCAAACCGGGATCCTTATTCTGGTCCTTGGGCTCTGCGCCATGTGTGCTTAACCTGCTGCACTACCACCCAGCCCCATGATAGATTTATTTTTAAATAAAAAAATTCCAACATCATTAACAGAAATGGTAAGATTACTCTAAAGAGTCTGTTATTCAGCATTCCAAGAAGTAATTCTCTGAAACCTGTTGTAGAGGGGACTCAAGTTTCAAGGGTCATCTCCATCGTATTTGTTTCGTCTATAGATTTAATTTAAATGAGCTGTTACCACAGATACAAAAAGACTGTGTTTCTTAAATATGGTCTGAGTCTGAAAGGACGCTGGGTTTTCCCAGCGATGATGAGTCTCAGCTAGTCCCCCAGGCCAGGAAGCCGGATTGTGTATAGTGTGTACAAGCACGCTGTCCCTTTACGTGAGCTTTCTCAGCGAGATACTGGTGTGCGATGCATTTCAGGCCTTCCCAGGGTTTTCTAATGATGCCTTTGCCAGCAAGAGGTATTTTTTTCTTTTAACTGTTGTTTCTTCTTTCCTTTAACATGAAACAGTTACAATGCACTCACTGGCGAGTTCCGGAACAGAGTTCTCAACACTAAGAGCTTTGGTGGTCAATGCAGGAAGGTGTTTAGTGGGGACGGAAAAAAATTCTACCGACTGAGTGGAAATGTCCTCTCGTATACATTCCAGGTATTTAACTACATCATGTTAACCAATTTCTAATCTGTACATTGTTGCCAAACACCAGTACTTATGAAACCCAGTTTTGTTTCTGTGTTGTTGAGAATGCTCATCTTGCTTAGCCTGTGGGTGGTTCCTATCAACCTCTCATATGGGCTTGAGAAGAGTATGTTCTCTTTAGTTCAGGCAGGGGAGCTGATGGTACCGTTTAACTTGTACCATTTAAGCTGAAATATCCCAGTGGATCACTTACCAGAGGCTCCCGGTCACCAACTTAATGTTCCGTGTGTGTCTGGGACCTAAGGGCTTGTCCCTCTGCTTGGACATTTAAGCTCAGGATCGACATCTTGAATATAATAGTCTCAGATTATTGAAAGCCTGAAGATTTTCAGATTGTGAGATGAAAGGCTTGTCGTTCGTCCTAAACCGCTAATGTTTTGGGTCATTTGTTGCACAGAAGGAGATGTACGTTTAAATGGAAAGGTAGGTCTGTAATTCCTTTTTCATTTAAAATATATCCATGCATATGTAAAAAAGAAAAGATTATTGCTAGGTAGGGAAATAACTTGGATTTCTTTCTTTTCTTTTTTTTTAAAGATTTTATTTATTTATTCATGAGAAATGATAGGGGAGAGAGAAAGAACCAGACATCACTCTGCTACATGTGCTGCTGGGAATTGAGCTCAGGACCTCATGCTTGAGAGTCCAGTGCCCTATCAAGAGTGCCACTCCCCAGACCACTGTTTTTTTTCTTTTTAACATCTCTTTCCTTCTTACCTTTGACAATGAATGTTCTTGTTTTTATAATAAAAAATAAATGGAGGGGCCAGGTGGTGGTGCACCTGGTTAAGCACACATACAACAGTGCGTCAGGGTATGGGTTCAAGCCCCTCGTCCCCACCTGCAGGGAGAAAGATTCATGTCTGGTAAAGCAGGGCTGCAGGTGTCTCTCTGTATCTATATCCTCCTTCCCTCTCAATTTCTCTCTGTCTCTACCTAATAATAACTAAATGAAATAAACTAAATTAAAAACTAAATCCATCGAAGTTACGTTTAAAAACAAAACCCTTGGGATCATGACTGGTGATGATCATTCTCCTGCCGTGTCACTGCATCGCCTCACTTTGAAATGCTTTTGTCGTCAAATTACCAATTTTCAGATGTTAAAATCTTCACCTGAAGTATTTCATATCTACAAGAGTCTGAACGACATGCAGACGGCTTGATGAAAATCAGCCTAGAGACTCTCCCTACATGTCCAGCATTCACTTTAAGAAGCAGAGCGTTGGTCCATGTGGGTGGGTGACTAAGCAAGTCCTGCGCTCTATAGATCGAGCTGTTTTCCCAGCAAGTACCGTACTGGAACCTGGGAAGTGGCTTCGTGGGGAGAGTCCATAGCTCGTCATATGCTGAGCCCTGGGCTCAATCGCCAGCACAGCTCTTGGGGAACTCCACAGTGGAGTAAGACTTTGATGTCTCCCCTTTTCTATAGAAAAATAAAGAATAAGCATTGAATTGGGGAGGTGACTCAGCAGTATTGTGTATGTGCAAGCGCTAGGTTCATTTCTAGCACTGTCTTAAAAAAAAAAGAAAGAAAATATTGCCAGTAACACAAAGGTAGCCGTCTGCCTCTTTCTGATCACAGCTCTCCCCGCTGCCCCAGCCCACCTTTGTCTTGCCTTTACTGTTAGAAAATTACTTACTTTCCTGTTTATGCGTATTCCATAGAAGATACAAACTGATTCAGCTTTGGCATTTTTGTCATTTATGCAAACGAGCTGTATATATTCTTCTATGATCTGTTTTCCTCACTCAAAATTATGATGTTGAAGCATGCTCCTACACTGCAGAAGACAATTTTATGGGTGTTGCCATTTTTCTTATGAGAATGCCTTGAGAACCTCTGTGCCTGCGTTTCATGCAAATGAGCTGTAGCGTCTGCAGGCTTCATCTGGAATCTACACAGATGCCTGCTGCCTGCTGTGTGCTGTGCACATTCTGCTTTACTGATGTTTCCAAGATAGCAACACCGCCAGCTGTGCCAGCACCACATGTGTGACGAGGGCTCTGTGCTTCAGTCCTGGCCCTGTGCATTTTACCTGACATTCATTGGTTTGTTTACTTGTTTATTTACATCAGCGAGGCAGAGAGGGAGAGGGAGAGACACCACAATATAGAAGTGCCGTTTTTCTTGTGGGGAGGCCTCTTCTTGGGCGCAGACTCCTGGCGGGCCCAGCCTGTTGGGCACCAGATGTGGGGGTCTAGGAGAACATCACCCGAGGCAGCAGGGGCTGAGTCTTACAAAACTCACTCTGTGTCCGAGACAAGAGATGACCGGGAGACCAAGCTGGTAGCAATGATCCATTTATTGATCAGAGAGGCCAGACTTTTAAGGGGTTGCAGAAGGAGGTAGCTTGTTTACACCATATATGGTTAAAGCAGAAAGGGGCAGAGAGAGGTAAGGGGTTTGGAAAACTCTTAGGTGAGTGATCTAAGGAATGAGGAAGCTGGGATTTGATGTGCATGGGTGTAGGGGTCCTTGTGTCAGGAGGGTGAGGTTTGGTTATCGTCTTATTCAGAAGGGCAAGAACAAAGAAGTGAGAAAGGGGCCTCTGATAGCATCTGTGTGAGCAGGAGAGCCATTTTGGGAATGAGGAAGTAGGGTGATCCGTGGCTAGCAGACAGAGAGGTGTCTTGAGGGTGGAGAGAAGATGGGTCAGGTATGGTAACTTCTGATAGCTTTTGAATGAGCAGATCACTTGGTTTAAAGACAAGGAAGTCAGCTATTGTATTGGGAATGCAGAGTCCCTGTGAGGCAGAGAGTCTGACAGGTGAAGCTGAGCCTGAAGGCTGTTCTCTCCCATGCTCACTCTCTGGTAGAGGGAGGCTGACAGGAAGACCGTGTTCCTCAGGCAGCCAGCTTTCAGTGCGAGGTTCCACCCAGCTCAGCCGTATCCTCACAGTTCCCTACATAGAAGCTTCCTTCACTGCAGTGGGGTCTGGGCTCCAATCTGGATTGTACACATAGCCAAGCATGTTACTTTGCAGACACTTCCTTGACTTTTAAGTTTTGCTTGTGGGGTCTCAGGGTCTCGTCTGGGGTTTCAGGGTCTCCTCTGGCTCCAGACTTCTGTTTCTCACAAGCTGTTTCCGTTATACACTCCTAAAGCCACCTGCTCCTTGACTTAAACACAATCTACCCTTTTAAAAAAGTATTTATTTGTTTATTTATTTATTCCCTTTTGTTGCCCTTGTTGTTTCATGGTTGTAGCTATTCTTGTTGTCGTCGTTGTTGGATAAGACAGAGAGCAATGTTTTTTTAAATTTTTCAAGTATTATTATACTTTATACAATATTATCAAAGATAATTAACAAGGTATGGTCTTGCTTTTAAAAGAAATAGTCTATATTGTCTTTTTTTGGCAAAGAAACTAATACTCTTGAAAAAATGAGCAGGGGAGATAGCATAATGGTTATGCAAACAGACCCTCATGCCTAAAGCTCTGAGGTCACAGGTTCAAATCCCCTGTACCACCATAAGTCACAGCTGACTAGTGCTCTGGTAAAAAAAAAAAAAAAGGAAAGCTTACCTTTTTGTTAAATACACATTTGTTAATTTAATCTGAAAAATGTGCAAGTCCATAAGCTATAGAAAAGTTTTTTAATATTTATTTATTTATTTTCCCTTTTGTTGCCCTTGTTTTTTTATTGTTGTAGTTATTATTGTTGTTATTGATGTCATCTTTGTTGGATAGGACAGAGAGAAATGGAGAGAGGAGGGGAAGACAGAGAGGGGGAGAGAAAGACAGACACCTGCAGACCTGCTTCACCGCCTGTGAAGCGACTCCCCTGCAGGTGGGGAGCCGGGGGCTCGAACTGGGATCCTTGCGCTTTGTGCCACCTGCGCTTAACCCGCTGCACTGCCGCCCGACTCCCACAAAATTTGCTCTTACACAACTGTGAAGGCTCTAGGGTACGTTTCTGATGATTTGGAGGAAACCCAGAGGAGTTTCTATTTCTGACGCAGTTCGACAGATGCAATCAACACCACATCGCAGCTCATTCTAAAACCCTGACCTTCCACAGCCTCCGCACATGAAGTGTCTGGTCTCATGTTGTTTTCACCTCTCTCTTGTTCTCCTCTTCTGAGAACTTTTCTCCTCTTCTCTCTCTCTCCCTCTCTCTTTCTCCCTCCCTCCCTTCCACCTTCCTTCCCTCTGCCTCCAGGGATTATCGTTGGGGCTCGGTGCCTGCACTATGAATCCACTGCTCCTGGCAGACATTTTTTCCATTTTTTTTATTGGAGAAATTTTTTTATTGGAGAAACAGAGAGAAATGGAGGGAGGAGGGGAAGACAGAGAGGGGGGAGAGAAAGACAGACACCTGCAGACCTGCTTCACTGCTTGTGAGGTGACCCCCCTGCAGGTGGGGAGCTGGGGACTCGAACTGGGATTGTCACTTGGGTCTTGCACATTGTACTACGTGTGCTTAACTCGGTACACCGCCATCTGGCCACCCTTCTCTCCCTTCTCGGAACTCCAAAAGTTTCTTCAGTGGTCTTTATCTGTTACTCCAAGTGAGTAACCCCCAAACTCTTAGTGCTGGGAAGGGAAGAAGACCTTGTGTTGCCTGGAGTTGACTCTCCCTAGAAAGCAAGTTTGATTATATATGGTAAACTCACCATCTTCCGATTTACATACAATAGAATACAATATATCCGTGAGTTATTTTGTCTAATGGAAATTTATAATGAAAGAGATCTGAAAAGTTATCCTCCTAGCCTTTGAATATCTGTTGCCATCTGCTTTAACGTGGGAAAGCTGTATGAGTTTAATCTGTATTACATCTTTGAAAAGTGGGTGATATTTTACTATTTTAGATATGCATAAACCAGGGCTCCGAGATGTTCATCACAACAATAAGCTTCATCAAATTAGTAAACAGTACAGTTTGGAGCCACTTTGTCAGACCTGTAAGTCCAGGGCTCTAGCCACTGTGCCATCTCCTGGACCACTCTAAAGGAAGTTTTTGCTCAAGGTTGACCATCCATCCCTCCTGTTGTCACAAGTTAGTCAATATATTTGAGACTTCTTTTTTCAATTGCTGCCAAGTTTATCACTGGAGCTCAGTTCCTGCACCATGAATTCACTGATCCTGGCAGCCATTTTCTGCCTTCACATTCATAACTAATTTGTCATTTAGCTTGACTCTTTGGTCCAAATACACGTCATTTAAAATGGCTGACCGCATAGTATGCTGTCATTGTCTAACCTTTTAGTTTTGATCTTAAAATGTATCATACCCTTCATTTTAACATTCTCTGTGCCTATTTATGCTATACCTCAAATAAAGATGTGTATGTACATGTAATAAAGAGACAAAATGCAAGTGAAAGAGGAATAGCTGTTTTTTTTTATTGGGGAATTAATGTTTTACATTCAACAGTAAATACAATAGTTTGTACATGCATAACATTCCCCAGTTTCCCATTTAACAATACAACCCCCGCTATGTCATTTATCATCCTTCATGGACCTGTATTCTCCCCACCCACCCACCCCAGTCTTTTACTTGGGTGCAATATGCCAATTCCATTTCAGGTTCTACTTGTGTTTTCTTTTCTGATCTTGTTTTTCAACTTCTGCCTGAGAGTGAGATCATCCCATATTCATCCTTCTGTTTCTGACTTATTTCACTCAACATGATTTTTTCAAGGTCCATCCAAGATCAGCTGAAAACAGTGAAGTTACCATTTTTTACAGCTGAGTAGTATTCCATTGTGTATATAGACCACAACTTGCTCAGCCACTCATCTGTTGTTGGACACCTGGGTTGCTTCCAGGTTTTGGCTATTACAAATTGTGCTGCCAAGAACATATGTGTACACAGATCTTTTTGGATGGATGTGTTGAGTTCCTTAGGATACATCCCCAGGAGAGGAATTGCAGGGTCATAGGGTAGGTCCATTTCTAGCCTTCTGAGAGTTATCCAGACTGTTCTCCACAGAGATTGGACCAATTGACATTCCCACCAGCAGTGCAGGAGGGTTCCTTTGACCCCACATCCTCTCCAGCATTTGCTGCTGTCACCTTTTCTGATGTGTGACATTCTCATAGGAGTGAAGTGATATCTCATTATTGTCTTTATTTGCATTTCTCTGACAATCAAAGACTTGGAGCATTTTTTCATGTATTTCTCAGCCTTTTGGATCTCTTCTGTGGTGAATATTCTGTCCATGTCCTCCCCCCATTTTTGGATGGGGTTATTTGTTTTCTTGTTGTTGAGTCTGGCAAGCTCTTTATATATGTTGGTTATTAAACTCTTATCTGATGTATGGCATGTAAAGATCTTCTCCCATTCTGTGAGGGGTCTCTTGGTTTGGGTAGTGGTTTCTTTTGCTGTGAAGAAGCTTTTTAATTTGATGTAGTCCCATAGGTTTATACTTGCCTTAGTCTTCTTTGTAATTGGATTCGTTTCATTGAAAATGTCTTTAAAATTTATGCAGAAAAGAGTTCTGCCAATATTTTCCTCTAAGTATTTGATAGTTTGTGGTCTAACATCCAAGTCCTTGATCCACTTGGAATTTACTTTTGTATTTGGTGAAATACAGTGATTCAGTTTCATTCTTCTGCATGTTTCAACCCATTGTTTCCAACACCATTTGTTGAAGAGACTCTGCTTTCCCCATGTAATAGTCTGGGCCCCTTTGTCAAAGATTAGATGTCCCTAGGTGTGGGGCCTCAGAATGGCTGGTTTTAATATTCACCTCAAACAGACACTGAATATTTTCTTTCGTTCTCATGGGAACTGAGATTTTCAGCAACTTGCCTATGGTTTTAGAGACTTAGAGCTTTTTTTTTTTTTTTCTTGCACATTCATGTTTATCTCTTTGCTTAACAGATCAGAGATGCTAGAACCCATAGTTCTGTGTCTGACTGAAGGGCTTGTGTGTTGAGTGTGCTCACTTCTCCCTTTCTCCCACTGGATTCTCCTGATTCAATCCTCTGTGTATGTTGTGATTTGATTCTTGACTTAAAGTAAAAGGATAAAGAGATGATTACTTTTCGCACAGATGTTGGAACTCTGCACACTTTGGGAGAGCTATGGTGGTTATCATTGGGGAAAGGCATCCCAACTCTGGCTGTGGGTTATACAGCGGACCTATATACTTATTCTCTTTCAATCCTGTAGACCCTTCTCAAGTCACTACTACACATTGAAAAAAATTGTTGGAACCGTCACTTATTAGTGAGGTACATGGGACAGTTACTTAACTTTCTTTTGGAATGAAACATTTTTTCTTTATCATGTAAATTAGAAAATAGAGAGTTAAATCCGCTACTGATTCACATAGAACATTCTAAAGTAGGTCCGGTAGATTGAATGGAATGGCTTCATTTCACACCTCCATCACTGTCTTCTGCTCTCCTGGATTAGTTGGAAAACTAAGAGCCAAATACTTTAGAGTTCTGTGTTAGCATAGCTTTGTTGTTAAGGGCACTTATGGGCTGAAAGTTGTTATCTAAAGATGGAAGTTATTTATACATAGATATGTTTTGTTGCTCACTTGATGTTGTCATTTTGAAATCATATCTTCTTGCCTAACAAAGAGTGACTACAGGGTGGACTCTGTTCCTTATATGTGTAGCTGCCTGATTTTAATAAGCCATATTTGTTTTGCGACAAATTAAAAGATTTTATTTTGTAGATTAGTGGATGAAGAAAGTGTCTGTTAAAGGATTAACAAAATGATTCTTGGATATATCTAAGGCCTTAACTTGGTCATAGTAAACTTTTTCTTTTTTCTTTTAGGTGAAAATTAATAATGACTTTAATTATGAATTTTACAACAGTAGCTGGTCTTATGTGAAGCACACATCAACAGATACCACATCATCTAGCAAGAAAAGCTCCTTTTTTAGGTCTTCACAGTCTTCCTCATCCAGTCATACTTCAAGTACCGTTAAAATAGATAATAAAAAGGTTAGTATGAATCATTGGTTAACTTTTCTATAGCTGGGAGTTGGGCGGTAGCACAGCAGGTTAAGCGCACGTGGCACAAAGCACAAGGACCCGTGTAAGGATCCCGGTTCGAGCCCCCGGCTCCCCACCTGCAGGGGAGTCGCTTCACAGGCGGTGAAGCAGGTCTGCAGGTGTCTATCTTTCTCTCCCCCTCTCTGTCTTCCCCTCCTCTCTCCATTTCTCTCTGTCCTATTCAACAACGATGAATTCAATAACAACAGTAATAACTACAACAATAAAAAAACAAGGGCAACAAAAGGGAAAATAAATAAATAAATATTAAAAAACTTTTCTATAGCTTATGGACTTGCAAATTTTTAAGATTAAATTAACAAATGTGTATTTAACAAAAAGGTAAGCTTTCCTTTTTTTTTTTTTTTACCAGAGCACTAGTCAGCTGTGACTTATGGTGGTACAGGGGATTTGAACCTGTGACCTCAGAGCTTTAGGCATGAGGGTCTGTTTGCATAACCATTATGCTATCTCCCCTGCTCATTTTTTCAAGAGTATTAGTTTCTTTGCCAAAAAAGACAATATAGACTATTTCTTTAAAAAGCAAGACCATACCTTGTTAATTATCTTTGATAATATTGTATAAAGTATAATAATACTTGAAAAATTAAAAAAAAACATTGCTTTCAAATATTCTATTTCAAAGTATCCTAAATTTTTAAAATTAGAACTGGTAAGTGTTATATGTCATTAAAATTCAACTAATATGTGCTTCCTAAACATTAGTGCTAGAGTCGTTTTTAGGTGGTAAATGAGAACAAACCGTTAAAAAGAGTTAATGATGTCAGCCAGACTTCCCTGGGCAGACAACCCCAACCAATGTGTCCTGGAGCCCTGCTTCCCCAGAGCCCTGCCCCACTAGGGAAAGAGAGAGGCAGGCTGGGAGTATGGATCCACCTGTCAACACCCATGTTCAGCAGGGAAGCAATTCCAGAAGCCAGACCTCCCACCTTCTGCATCCCACAATGACCCTGGGTCCATGCTCCTGGAGGGATAAAGAATAGGAAAGCTATCAGGGGAGGGGATGGGATACGGAGTTCTGGTGGTGGGAACTGTGTGGAGTTGTACCCCTCTCATCCTATGGTTTAGTCAATGTTTCCTTTTTATAAATAAAAATAAAAAATAATGAGTTAATGCTTTTGAGATTATATGTAATTTTAATTAATAATCAATCTTAATTTTTTTTAAAACCAGAGCACTGCTCAGCTCTGGCTAACGGTGGTTTGGGGGCTTGAACTTCAGGAGCCTCTGGATGGAGAGGCTTTTTGTGTAACCACCATTCTATCTCCCTCACCCAACTAAATATTTTTTTCTTGGAAGTTACAAGACTTAATTATAGATAGTTTGTTCTTTTAAGAAATCAAAACTTTGGGAGTCGGGCGGTAGCGCAGCGGGTTAAGCGCACATGGTGCGAAGTGCAAGGACCAGCGTAAGGATCCCGGTTCCGGTTTGAGCCCCGGCTATCCACCTGCAGGGAGTCACTTCAACAACAACATCAATAACCATGACAGTAATAACTACAACAACAATAAAAAAACAAGGGCAACAAAAAAGGAAAATAAATATTAAGAAAAGTTTTAATAAAAAAGAAGTCAAAACTTTGATATTGGACAACTTGATCATTATTCACAGTCTGCATATTTAATTTCACTCTAAAAGTCCAGTTTCAGGAATCAGTCACACAAGGTAGGTATCAAATTGAGAGGATTGGGGAGGTAGGGAGAGAGACAGAGAGACACCCTGTAGCTCTGCTTCACTACTTTTCCTCTGCAGGTGGCGGCCGGGGGCTTGAACTCGGGTCCTCGCTCACTGTAACATGGGTGCTCAACCAGGTGTTCCATGAACATGATTCATTCACACTCCATCCAAGTTGAGATGAAGAAAGTGAATTCGTCATTTTAATAGCTGAGTAGTATTCCATTGTGTGTATACACACCACAACTTGCTCAGCCACTCATCTGTAGTAGGACACTTGGGTTGCTTCTAGGTTTTGGCTATTATAAATTGTGCCGCTGTGAACATAGGTGTATACCGATCTTTTTGGATGGGTGTGTTTGTTTCATTGGGATATATCCTCAGGAGAATTGCAGGGTCACAGGGAGGTCTGCTTTTAGCCTTCTGAGAGTTCTTGAGACTACTCTCCACAGGGGCCAAATATTAGTTCTATTAGGAGTTGCAGACCCTTTTTTAGATTGCTTCAAGTAAGTGGGGCTCAGATAAGACCTTCTCCCTTCTCTCTCTCTCTCTCTCTGGTCTCTCTGTTACTCATGAAAATAACTGTTACAAAAAAACAAAAAGACTTACATAGCCTGGGTTGATTGGCGGTGGCAGTTGGTGGAGACATTGGACCATTTTTTTTTTTTTTTTAAATCTGAGATCTGATTCCTTTTATTCTTTCTTTGTTTCACAGAGTTACCAGTTGCTGGTCCTTCAGAACATGGTTGAGGTGGCTCAGTTTATCAACAACAACCCAGAATTTTTGCAACTTGCTGAGCCATTCTGGAAAGAACTCTCCCACCTGCCCTCACTGTATGATTACAGTGCTTACCGAAGACTGATCGACCACTATGGGACTCACTATCTGCAGTCTGGGTCCTTGGGAGGAGAATACAAAGTCCTATTTTATTTGGACTCGGCAAAAATCAAACAAAAAGGTACAGTATTAAAAACGGTTACATGGGGGCCCGGGCTGCAGCGCATCGGGTTAAGCGCATGTGGTACAAAGCACAAGGACCGGCGTAAGGATCCTAGTTCGAGCCCCCGGCTCCCCACCTGTGGTGAAGCAGGTCTGCAGGTGTCTGTCTTTCTCTCCCCCTCTCTGTCTTCCTTCTCCTCTCTCCATTTCTCTCTGTCCTATCCAACAACAACGACAGCAATGACAACAATAACAATAATGATGACAACAACAACAAGGGCAACAAAAATGGGAAAAATGGCCTCCAGCGGATTCATCGTGCAGGCACCGAGCCCCAGCGATAACCCTGCAGGGAAAACAAGCAAACAAACAAGCAAATAAACAAACTGTTACATGAGAGCACTGCAGGAATTCTGATGGAAATGACAAGGTTAAGATTTAAAGCTTCAGACTATAGAAGTAGTCTGACAAGATCAGATGATCTAAAGAATTATTTATTAGTGATTTTATATTGATTTACAAGATTAGAAGATAACAGGGGTATAATTCCACACTGTTCCCACCACCAGAACTCCCACCTTCTGCATCCCACACTGACCCTGGGTCCATGCTCCCAGAGGGATAGAGAATAGGAAAGCTGTCAGGGGAGGGGATGGGATACGGAGTTCTGGTGGTGGGAACTGTTTGGAGTTGTACCTCTCTTATCCTATGGTTTTGTCAGTGTTTCCATTTTATAAATAAAAAAGAGTAATGAATGATTTTCAAGTCTCAGATACACGATGCTTAAATATGCTTGTTCTGTTAATTTTGGTTTATGACAAAAGTCCAAGCTCCTTTGTCCTGATCTTTGCTCCCACAACACTTGAAAATGTGTGTATTATATTATTTATTTTATTTTTTAAAATTTATTTATTTTCCCTTTTGTTGCCCCTTTTTTAATTGTTGTAATTATTGTTGTTGTTATTGATGTCATCGTTGTTGGATAGGACAGAGAGAAATGGAGAGAGGAGGGGAAGGCAGACGGGGAGAGAAAGACAGACACCTGCAGACCTGCTTTTCCGCTTGTGAAGCGACTCCCCTGCAGGTGGGGAGCTGGGGGCTCGAACCAGGCTCCTTATGCCGGTTCTTGTGCTTTGCGCCACGTGCGCTTAACCCACTGCACTACCGCCCGACTCCCCATATTATTTCTTATTAGAAGTTTGTAATAGTAAGAAACAGTCTGTGTTATCTCTGTTCTTCTACCCTGACAAATCTCACAGAGGTTTTCAACACATGAATTTTTTTCTCCCCCTCCAGGAATTCGTTTAGAAGATAGTAAGCACTGTGCTTCCTCCAGTTCTGGCTTTTTGGTTTTTTCGTCATCGTCACATGAGTGCAAGGATCTGAACGATGCCTTAAGATCAGCTGCAGGTAAGTGAGAGGCCAACCGCAGGTCCAGCTCTCCCTTCCGGCTTCTTTCTTGTGGTTCGTTCCTGGTCTCTGAGGGCTTAGTAGGTATTTTATTTTGTGCTTTACACCCACATGGTTATTTTTGCTTCTGATCTCTCTCTTTAAAATTAGAATTTATTTATTTAATAGTGATTTATTAAGTTTTATATGCTCTTTAAAAAAACACCAAAAACAGAGCACTGCTCAACTCTGGTTTATGGTAGTGCAGGGGACTGAACCTGGGACCTCAGAGTCTCAGGCATGAGAGTCTGTTTGTATAAATATGATGTTATCTCTCCCAGTCCTTTATTTCTTTTTTAAAAAACTATGTTTATTTATTTTTAGAAACAGAGAAAAATCGAGAGGAGAGAAGGGGATAGAGAGGGAAGAGAGAGAGAGAGAGACACCTGCAGCCCTGCTTCACCACACTTGAAGCTTATCCCCTGCAGGTGGGGAGCTGGGGGCTTGAACCAGGATCCTTATGCCTGTACTTGTACCATAAGAGCTTTGTACCATAAGAGCTTAGCTCGCTGCACTACTGCCCGATTCCCCCCCTTTTTTTTTGTTTGTTTAGATAGAGACAGAGAATTCAGAGAGGCAGGGCAAGAGAGTAAAAGAGACGACAGCACTGAAGCTTCCTTCAGAGCAGGGGCCCAGGGTGGAACGCGAGTCGCACATAGGGCAACGCCTCGCCCTGTACACACGAGTTCTTTCTTAAGCCCAAGATGAAGAAACTCTCACTGTGCCAGGGAGGGAAGTCATCCTGTAGGGTGTCATGTGGGCAGTGCTAGAAAGTCCTCCTCCTTCTTGTTCCTCTTCCTTTTCCTCTCCTCATTCTTTTACTTCTTTTTATAAATTTTCTTTCTCTTTTTTAAATTATTTTTAATTGTATTTATTTACTTACTTTAATAGGACAGTGAAAAACTGAGAGGGAAAGGGAATGAGGAAGGAGAGAGACAGAGAGCCACCTGCAGCACTGCACCCCTGCTTCACCACTCCTAATGCTTCCCCCCCACAGGTAGGGGTGAGGGCCTCGAACCTGGGCCCTTGTGCACGGGAACAAGTGCACTTAACCAGGTGTGCACCTCATGGCCCCTAGGGAGGAAATTCTTTTGGGGTGAAGATTATTGAGGAAGTGAGAATTTTTCTGGGGCAAGGGGCAGGAGAATATAAATAGATGACTGTAAGAAGGAAGGAGACAGAGTCTGCTTGCTATTCACAACCTGCATTTGCCAGCTATGGAGCCCACGGTACATCCCAGCAGTGATGGTGCGTCTCTGGAGCTTGCGTGATGAGGGAGGAGGACACGTTCTCTGCAGGAAGTCAGTGTGGTGATCCGGAAACCTAGGTAGAAGTGGAAGCTTTGGGAAGATGCTGACACAGCTTTCAACCGGGTGGCAATCAGGAACTTCTCACTGCTTTGATTCTGTACTTGGCGAACACGTAGCATTTATTGTGTGCCCAGAACAATATTAAATACCCTAAAAAAAAATTAACTGCGAAAGCCTTCCTTTTTTTTTTTTAATGTCGAGAGAGAGGGAGAGAGAATGTTTAAGTTATCTGTCTCCTGAAGGTAAAGGTGATACTTATGCTACCACTGTATTTCTGGGCTTGATTTATGGCATGAGAGATACTCAGCTTTCCTCTGAATTAGTGACAGAGTAAGTGCACGTCTACAGGGCAAGCAAAGGAATGTGCCTCACACGGATGAGTAGGAATGAACGGCAGTGGCAAGGTAGAGAAACGAACCCGTAGTTCCTAGCAGCCATTTCCCTGCCCCCATTTTTTAAAAATTTAATAGGACAGAGAGCAATTGAGAGGGAATAGAAAGAACAATAGACAGGTGCAGACCTGGTCACTGCCTGTGCAGCTTGTCACCTGCAGGTGGGGAGAAGGGGTTTGCACCTAGGTCCTTGGGTGTGGCGATGTGTGCAGAGCCTTCCTTCTTGAAAGCTAGTCACGGTTCATGTTTCCAGTCAGGAACACTGAAGCCAGTTGGAATTTTCCAGTTCATTTACTATTGAAATTAATATTTAACAAAAGAGGAAAACCAAGTGTCTTATTTCCTGACTTATCTTGCTGAATATAGGCACTTTAAGGTCCATACGTGTTTTTTTGAAAAGTAAATTCCCAGGGGCCAGGCAGTGGTGCATCTGGTTAAGTGTACACACTACAGTGCTCAAGGATCCGGGTTCAAGGCCCTGGACCCCACCTTTAAGGGGAAAGCTTCACAAGTGGTGAAGTAGAATAGCAGCTGTCTCTCTGTCTCTCTCTTCCTCTCTCTTCCCCACCCTGCTCAATTTCTCTATCTTTATCTAATAATAAATAAATAAAAAAGAAAAGTCAATTTCCACCCTGGTAAAAAGCTATCTCTATAGTTTTGCCTCCCCCCCCCGCCATGTTATGTAGTTGGACAGCTGGTGTCTCAGTGCCTGGCAGTTTTTACATTTGTGTTCGCATTTTAATTTTGCTCACATGCCTGACTTTCTTTTCCTTTGATTTCTCTCTGTATAGGCAGTGAGAGCAACGTGCTGCGAGGAAGCCCATTTGTCCGAGGCGGCCGTTCGGGTTTAGTGTCTGGTCTGAGCTACTTGGAGCTAGATAACCCTGCGGGAAACAGACAGCGTTATGCTGCCTGGGCGGGTTCAGTGACCGACCTTCCCCAGGTCATAAAGCAGAAGGTGCGTGAGGCTCTGATTAAAGACGCAGCATGTAGTCATGTGTCTGTGCATTGGGAAAAGGAGGTTAAAGCAAGGTGGTTAAGTAGAGCAGGCTGTAATTAGCATGTTCTGTATCTCAATTCTGCTTTGTGTAGTGAAATGAATGTGTATGTAATAACAGGAAGCAGAAGGTTCATTACCCTGTATGTCCACATTGCAGTTGTAAAGGTTAAATATCTTGCTGATCCCCAGAGAAATCAGTGGCAGAATTTGCATTTCAAGCTTTTGACATAATTTGATTGTTTGCTTGGCCCTTAGTTCAGAGTAGTTACAGATTCTTGCAAGAGGAACCATTAGGTTTGCCTATTTTTATTTTATTTTACTTTATTTTATTTTATCTCCAGAGTTATTACTGGGTTTGGTGCCAGCACTATGAATCCACTGCTCCTGGAGGCCATATTTCTCTTTCTCTCTCTCTCTTTTTTTATTTTATAGGGCAAAGAGAAATTTGAGAGATGAGGGGGAGGGATAAAGATGGACACCTGCAAACTTGCTTCAGTGCTTGTGAAGCGACCCCCTGCAGGTGGGGAGTCAGGGGCTCGGACCCAGATCCTTGTACAGGTCCTTGAGCTTTGTACTATGTGTACTTAACCCAGTTCACCTACTTTTATATTTATCAGTTTATCTTCCTGTGGTCAAGGCTTACAGACTTCTGGGCTTATATAAATCAAGATGAAATCAGGGCTGGGGAGATAGTTGAATGTGTCTGCAAGAAAACCTTCATGCCTGAGGCACCAAAAGGCTCCATGTTCAATCCTCAGCACCACCATAAGCCAGAGCTGAGCAGTGCTGTGGTTAAAAAGGAAAAAACAAATAAATAACGACATAGGGCTCATTTGGGTGGTGGAATTGTAGGATGTTTCATTGGTAGACATTTGTTTTACAGCACAATGCATGTATTTCTGAAAGAGAGCTAGGCAAAATTGCACAATAAAAGCCACAGGGTTTATGGAAGAAATTGGGTCAGCAACCTAGTAATGAAAAGTTGATCTACTGTGCACATTCACAAGGAGGGACCAAGAGGAAAAGAAGCAGCAAGGTCTTGTGCAGGTGCAGTCGTTAAAGAAATGCGTGTGTTCTGTAACAGGTATGGCAGATGGGCTAGAAGGCCTGGAGCTTGCTGAGTGGTGGGGAGAACAGTGTTTTGGAATTCTTTCTTTGTGAGTTCCTAGAAGTGTATATGAACACCATTCCCACCACCAAAGGTCTGCGTCCCTACCCTCAGACCCCTATAGTGGAGCTGAAAATCCTACCCTCTGCTTTCCCCTCCCCCAGAATTTTTCACTTTGGTGCCGTGCTCTAAATTCAGTTAATTTCTACTTTGCATTTCCCTTTCCATTCTTCTTTCTCTCTCTCTTTTTTTCTTTTTTTTTTTCTTCTTTTCTTTTTTTGCTTTCAGAGTTATTGCTGAGGCTAGGTCCTACACCACGAATCCACTGCTCCTCTGGGGAGAGAAAGACAGATAGCTGCAGACCTGAGACCTGCTTCACCGCCTGTGAAGCGACTCCCCTGCAGGTGGGGAGCAGGGGAACCGGGATCCTTCTGCCGGTCCTTGAGCTTTGCGCCACCTGCGCTTATCCTGCTGCGCTACCGCCCGACTCCCCCCATCCCCATTCTTTTTTCTCAACCACTGAAGCTTGCTGAGTGGTGAGAAGGAGAGCATTTTGGAATTATTATTATTATTTTTTATTTAAACTTCTTAAAAATATTTAAAGAGTGAGAAGGGGAAAGTTTTCTGTTTTTTTTTTTTTTTTTCTGGGAAATTTTATCTTCCACTCATATTCAAAATGACTGTCTTTATCATGGTCAGTATCACATACAGTTCTTCAAAAATTCCCTTTTTTTTGCTCTCAGGATTATCTCTGGGACTTGGTGACTGTATGGTGGGGGAACTAGTGTCTTGTTATTTTAGAGACAGAGAGCAATTGAGAGATAAGGAGTAGACAGAGAAGGAGAGATAGAGACATCTGCATCTCTGCCTCACTGCTAGTGAAATTTTCCTCATGCAGGTGGGGACCCAGGATTTGAACCTGAGTCCTTGAGTGCTCTGTTGGGTGCACCACCACTCGGCTCCCACAAATCCTACATTTCTCATCAAGAAGAAAACCAATGTTCTTTCTCGTTCTTCACTGTGCACCTTCCCACACAGAACTGTGCGGAGTGACACGGAGTAATATGACACGTCACATAGCGTCATTCATGTGCTGTCATATGACATCTCTTTGTTAACTTAGTATCTAGGTGGGAGAGAGAGCAGCAGAAGGAGCAGCCGCTGTGCAGACATTTGAGCATGCAGTGCTGTTCAGCGTGAGAGAGTTCTGGCAGAGTTGGAGGACTCCGATATTACTGACTCAGTCTCCTCAGTGGTGTGCTCCAGCCAGCCCAGAGAGTTTCTCAAAACTCAGTAATGTTGGGGGTGGGAAGTTCTCTTCATCCTAAGTGCATAGACTGTGTATGCGAGGGCCAAGTGCTATAAACGAAACAAATAATCCAGGGGTCAGGCGGTGGCACTCCTGGCTAAGCGCACAGATTATAGGGCACAAGGACTCGGGTTCAAGCCCCTGGTCCCCATCTTCAGGGGGGGAAGCTTCATGAGTGGTGAAGCAGGGCTGCAGGTGTCTCTCTGTCTCTCTCCCTCCCTATCTTGCCCTCCCCTCTCAATTTCTCTCTGTCTCTATCTGGTAACAAATAGATAAAATAAATAAAAATTAAAAAAGTAGAAAAGAGAAAAAATTAGAAACAAAATAAAACAAAACAAAACAAATCAAAAAGGAGGGAGAGAGAGAGAATATCACCAATGGAGGAGTGATACTCTATTAAAAATTAACAAAAAAGATTTATACAAAAAGTTAATGAGGGGTCAGGTGGTGGTGTACTCAGTTGAGCACATGTGTTAACAGTGCTCAAGGATCTGGGTTCAAGTCCCTGGTCCCCACCTGCAGCGGGGAAACTTCACAAGTGTTTAAGCAGGTCTACAGGTGCCTCTCTTTCTCCCTCCCTCTCTGTCTTTTCCTTCCATTTAAGTTTTTCTTTGTCTCTGTCAAATAAATAATAAATAAAAAGTAAAATCTTTAAAAAAAGAGTCACTGATATATTTCTCTTTTCTTTTTTTTAAAAGGAAAAGACTATTTTATTTATTTATTCCATTTTGTTGCCCTTGTTGTTTTACTGTAGTTGTTGTTGTTATTGATGTAATTGTTGTTGGATAGGACAGAGAGAAATGGAGAGAGGAGGGGAAGACAGAGAGGGGGAGAGAAAGACAGACACCTGCAGACCTGCTTCACCGCCTGTGAAGTGACTTCCCTGCAGGTGGGGAGCCGGGGGCTCTAACCAGGATTCTTACTCTGGTCCTTGCGCTTTGTGCCACCTGTGCTTAACCTGCTGCACTACCGCCCAACCCCCGTATTTCTCTTTTAACTCCATTTTGAAAACGCCCTGATGGAGTAGTAGCTATCACAATTGACAATCAGTATAAGCAGAGCCTTTTTGTTTCTGGGAAAGCAAGTCGCTAAAGCGTCACCAAAACATCTGCTTTCTGAACTTGCTTTCCTTTGGACGTTTCTAACTCAGAGCCATGGTGCCCACTTGCCAGAAACTCCTCTAGGCAGGAAGAATCATGGCCTCCACTTGTTCTGTCTCTCGGAGGAGTCAGGAAATCTCACAGCAAAGCGAGTTGTACCTGCTTTATTGCCATTTAAGTGTATTGCCCTTTACTCCATCTGGCAGGGGCAAAACTACACTGTTTCACTATCTAGAAAACAAATGGCCTATCGGTTTAGTTTTCTTAATTCAGACACACAAGATATAAAGAATATTTCTTCTTTTTTAATTAGTAATTTAATAATGATCGACAAGATTGTGGGATAAGAGGGGTATAATTCCACAGTTTCCACCACCAGAGTTCCCTATCTCATCCCCTCCATTGGAAGCTTTCCTATTCTTTAGCCCTCTGGGAGGATGGACCAAAGACCTCTATAGGGACAGAAGGAGGGAGTTCTGGCTTCTGCCATTGCTTCTCCACTGGACATGGGTGTTGGCAGGTGGATCCACACCCCCAGCCTGTCTCTGTCTGTCCCTAGTGGGGCAGGGCTCTGGGGAGGGGAGGTTCCTGGACACATGGGTGAGGGCGTCTGCCCAGAGAGGTCAGGTTGACGTCATGGTGGCATCTGCAACTTGGTGACTGAAAAGCATTAAGATATAAAGCAGAACAAATTGTTTAATAATCAAGAACCAAAAGGTAAAAATAGAGCAGATGAGATTTGGGGTCTTCATGTTAAAAGAAGTCAGGAAGTCTATTTTAGGTATATTCCAAGGGACCCGTGACTTTACTAATTTTTGCCTGAGCCTGACAGCTAACAGGCAGGGGGCTGAAAGTGTTATCTTGGGAAGATGCTGGCAGAGTTGGGAATAGGCCTAGAAAGCTGGATCAGGAAAAGAGTAGCTCCCCAAATAAAGAATATTTCTTGGGAGTCAGGCGGAAGCCCACATGGCACAAAGCACAAGGACTAGCGGAAGGATCCTAGTTCGAGCCCCTGCTCCCCACCTGCAAGGGAGTCGCTTCACAGGCTGTGAAGCAGGTCTGCAGGTGTCTGTCTTTCTCTCCCCCTCTCTGTCTTCCCCTCCTCTCTCCATTTCTCTTTGTCCTATCCAACAACGATGATACCAAGGACAACAATAACTACAACAATAAGACAACAAGGGCAACAAAAGGGAATAAATAAATAAATATTGAAAAGGTATTTTTTACGGATTCCAATTTTCTCCATGTTTATCTTGCAAGGGAAGTGATTGATTTTGATTTTAGTTTAGAGAGAAACAATTGCAGTCAGCATCAAGGGCAATTTTTGATTTCTTTTACATGGAGTTGAGCCTGAATACCACAGGGAAATGCTCTGACCGTCGTGTTTTTTTTTTTTTTTAACCTGTCTAGCTGACTCCTTTGTATGAGTTAGTCAAAGAAGTACCCTGTGCTTCCGTGAAAAGACTGTACCTGAAACGGGCTCTTGAGGAATATCTGGATGAATTTGACCCCTGCCACTGCCAGCCTTGTCAGAATGGTGGCCTGGCCGCCGTGGAGGGGACGCAGTGTCGTTGTCATTGTAAACCGTACACGTTTGGCGTGGCGTGTGAGCACGGAGTCCTGGTGGGGGACCAGGCAGGTGAGTGAGCTGCCTATTCTCAGTCGTGCTGGGCACATTGAAAAGTCATGACTTTCTCCTCTTAGCACCTGCAAGGTTGCTGCTTTTTGTTCGCAAAGAAGGAAATCTGTTTACTTATTTATTTGTGCCACTGTAGGGTCTCGGGTGTGTTCGTCACTGCTGCTGAGTGACTTTTCACTAGATCATTTTCATTTTATACGAAAGCGAAAAAGACAGAGAGGAGAGAGGGGCAGGAACAGGAGATACACGGTGGCCGGCTCTAGCTGGCATACGCTCCTGTGATGTCGCCCAGGTGTTCTGATGGGGGGCCGGCACTCGGACCTAAGGGTGAGGACTGGTCTGGATCGGGTGAGCTGTTTTCTGGCCACTTCCTTGGGTACTTAAATGAGGATGACACCGCACCTCGCCTCCACTTGGATTCATTTTCTGGGAAGTGAATAAGTGAATGATGCAATGTCTGTGTGAATGTGCCTCGAAACAGTTGTGAAGTGATAAACATACATAAGGTATCGTAAGAAATGAGCTGCTGTGGCCTAATTCTGGACCATCTTAATTTGTGGAGACATTCTGAGCCTTTAACTTAATTTTAATGATTTCCACCAGGTTATCATTGGGGCTCAGTGTCTGTTCAACAAATCCACTTTCCCTATCACCCTCTCCCCTCCTCTCCTCTCCCCTCCTCTTCCCTCCTCTCCCCTCCCCTCCCCTCCCCTCCCCTCCCCTCCCCTCCCCTCCCCTCCCCTCTCCTCCCCTCCTCTCCTATCCTTTTTTTCTTTCTCTTATTTGACAGGGCAGAGAGAAATTGAAAGTGAGGTAGGTAAAAGACAGACACACCTGCAGCACTGCTTCATAACTCGTGAAGCTCCCCTCCTGCACTCGGGGACTGGGGGCTTGAACCTAGGTTCTCATGCCTGGTACCATGTGGCTGCACCATCACCCGATGCCTCTGGCTGCTTTAGAAAAACCTCAGCAAACAGAAGGAAGGTGACGAACCAGCAGTTGTCTCCTCTGCCAGTAACTGCCCTGAGCAGCCAACAGCACGCTGAGCCCTGAAATTGGCCCCAAGTCCGTTCTAAACCGCCTCTCTCTTATCTTCCAGGAGGGGTTGATGGAGGTTGGAGTTGCTGGTCCTCATGGGGCCCATGTGTCCAAGGGAAGAAAGTCAGGAGTCGAGAATGCAACAACCCGCCTGCCAGTGGGGGTGGGAAATTCTGTGCTGGAGAAGCGTCAGAAAGCAGACCCTGTGGGGACGAGGAGCTGGAACACCTCCGGTATGAAAGCCACGACCTTGGCAGTTTTGTAGAATGTAGTGGTTGGCACACAGGCGTAAGAGGCTGCCCCCAGAGCCCCACTTCCCCAGAGCCCTGCCCCCTAGGGAAAGAGAGAGACAGGCTGGGAGTATGGATCCACCTGTCAACGCCCATGTTCAGCGGGGAAGCAGTTACAGAAGCCAGACCTTCCACCTTCTGCTTCCCACAATGACCCTGGGTCCATGCTCCCAGAGGGATAGAGAATAGGAAAGCTATCAGGGGAGGGGATGGGATACGGAGTTCTGGTGGTGGGAATTGTGTGGAGTTGTACCCCTCTTATCCTATGGTTTTTGTCAGTGTTTCCTTTTTATAAATGAAAATAAAGAAAAAAAGAGAGACTGTTCACATGGGACGCAGGGTTCCTGCTGTTGGAAGGTTACAGTGCTTAGGAGTAATTTCTTTTAAGCTGTGGTTATTTGTTCTGGCAGTGTGGAGATAGGGCAGTCTCTAAGCCAGTTAATACAATGGAGAAAGGGTCTAGCGTATGGAAATATTAACGGTGTTGACGATTCTATTTAATGATGATGGTCTTGAGGTACTCACATCACTGTATGGATAATATGGCGTAAAAACAAGATGAACGGGAGTCGGGCTGTAGCACAGCGGGTTAAGCGCAGGTGGCGCTAAGCTCAAGGACCGGCGTCAGGATCCTGGTTCGAGCCCCCGGCTCCCCACCTGCAGGCAGGTCCCTTCACAGGCGGTGTAGCAGGTCTGCAGGTGTCTGTCTTTCTCTCCCCCTCTCTGTCTTCCCCTCCTCTCTCCATTTCTCTCTGTCCTATCCAACAACAATGACATCAATAATAACTACAACAATAAAACAACAAGGGCAACAAAAGGGAATAAATAAAATAAAATAAAATAAAAAGAATAAAAAAAAAACCAAGATGAACATTTAATACTGTAATTATATCCTGTCTTTTTTTTTTTTTGGTTCTTTTAAATCTATCAGTGCCTCTGCAGTTAGAAAAATTCTTATTAGTGATTTACAAAATTGTAAGATAATAGGGATATAATTTCCCACCTTTCCCACCACCAGATTTCTGTGTCCTCATCTCCTCCCCTGATGTGATCTTACTTCTCCTGAGATCACAGATATAGGTTGACTACGAATCTTATCTATCTATCTATCTACCTATCTATCTACCTATCTACTATTATCTATCTACATATTTGTCCATTTTTTCCTATGGCCTTGATTTTTCTTCCTTTCTTTGTTTTCTTTTTAAAAATTAATTAAAAATTACTTAAATTTATTAGTGATTTAATGTTGATCTTCAGAACTGTAAGATCACAGGGGTAGATAATTCCATACCACTGCCTCCATCAGAGCCCGTGTCTCTATTCCCTCCATTGGAAACTGCAGTAGTTCTTCCAAGGTCACAGAAAAGGGCTGACTTTATGCCTAAAGCTGTCTTTGTCTCTCTGTATTTTTTGCCCATTTTCTCTATGATGTTGCCTTCCCTTCTTTTTTTCTGAGGTGTCTGGAAGGCATGATGTATTTTTCTATGCAAAAAGCTTCATGATCCCCCCCTTTATTGGGGGGATTAATGGTTTACAATCTACAGTGAAACCCAGTGGCTCGCACAGGTGTAACATTTCTGGTTTCCACATAACAACTCAACCCCCTCCCTCTCGGTCCTCCTCTGCCACCCTGTTCCTGGACCTGAACCCTCCCCCGCCACCCAGTATTTTTCTTTTTTAAATTTCTTTATTGGGGAATTAATGTTTTACAGTCAACAGTAAATACAATAGTTTGTACACGCATAACATTTCCCAGTTTTCCACATAACAATTCAACCCCCACTAGGTCCTCTGTCATCCTTCTTGGATCTGTATTCTCCCCACCACCCACCCTAGAGTCTTTTACTTTGGTGCAATATGCTAAACCCAGACCAAGATCTGCTTTGTGTCTTCTTATTTTTAAACTTCTTCTTTTTTTCTTTCTTTTAAAAATATTTTTATTTATTTATTGGATAGAGACAGTCAAAAATTGAGAGGGAAGGGAGGGATAGAAAGGGTGAGAGACAGAGAGACACCTGCAGCCCTGCTTCACCACTTGTAAAGCTCGAACCTGGGTCCTTGTGCACTGTAACATGTGCGCTCAACCAGGCGTGCCACTACCTGGCCCCTTTTTAATTTCTTTATTGGGGAATTAATGTTTTACAGTCGACAGTAAATATAATGGTTTGTATATGCATAACATTTCTCATTTTTTCACACAACAATACAACCCCCACTAGGTCCTCTGCCATCATATTCCAGGACCTGAACCCCCCCCCCCCCCACCCCAGAGTCTTATACTTTGGTGCAATACACCAACTCCAGTCCAGGTTTGTGAAGCTTTGCCCCTGAAGGCAGGGACCTGGTGCTTGAACCTGGGTCCTTGAGCATATCTGCTTTACCAAGTGCGCCATCTCCTGGCCTCCAAAGGGGATGATCAACCTTCACATTTCTAGTCTTCTTGGAGTGTGGCGAGAGTGCAGAGACTCAGCTGAGAAGTATCATCGAGACAATCTTGTTTGGAAAACATTTTTCCAGTACAATATTTAAAGAGAGTGAGAAGGCAACACTCGCAGGCTGTTTTCCCTCAGATCTTGTTTTTGCTGGGGTGGAAGGAGTACTGGTGTACCTCGACCTCAGAGGCGCTATTGAAAAGCCCTATTTTGTGATGATTGACGTCACCACCACCACCATCCTTGCTGATTTTATCATTAATTTCCTGCAGAGATTGCCATGTGGGAAGCAGGCAGGCTATGCTCAGAGGAGCTCAACAGACTAGATACAATTCCACTTCTGATACAGATCACATCTCTGCCACCTTGTAGAGTCATTCCAGTGTTTGGAGACTGTGTCTGTGCAAAACATCTCAGAGGAACACTGTCACTGTGAGTGGGGACAGGCTGCATTTGAAGAGCAACTGAGGGACACAGGACACTAAGTTCAGCCACCACAAATAGTTATTTTTGTTGCTATCCTTGCAGCATCATGAATCCACACGTAAACATAAAATTAATTCTGTGACAAAGGAATTCCAGAACTAAACTCTGGGAGCAAAAGTAGGCCTGAGACGGAGGGTACTTATCTGTTTTGTCACCAGGACTATTGCTGGAGTCTGTTCCTGTATTGTGAAGCTACCACTACTAGTGGTCACTTCTCCCACTTTTTTTCTCCTTTTATTTTTTTTTTTAGTAGAAACAGAAAAATTGAGAGTCAAGGAAGAACTAGTGAGGGAAGGAGACACCTGCAGCACTGCACTGTTTGTAAAAAATACCCCCCCACACACAGATGGGGAGAAGGAGCTGGAAGCCGCCGGATCCTTGAGCACGGTAATGTGTGCCAAGAATCATAGAAAGAAGGCATATTGAGCAATTATTTTCATTATTTTTCTTCTCCTCCTTTGTGTCTTTTTTTTTTTTTTTGCCTCCAGGGTTATTGCTGGGTTCAGTGCCTGCACCATGAATCCCCTGCTCCTGGAGGCCATTTTTTCCCCCTTTTGTTGCCCTTGTTGTAGCCTTGTTGTGGTTAATATTGTTGTTGATGTCATTCATTGTTGGATAGGACAGAGAGAAATGGGGAGAGAGGAGGGGAAGACAGAGATGGGGAGAGAAAGACAGACACCTGCAGACCTGCATCACCGCCTGTGAAGCGACGACCCTGCAGGTGGGGAGCCGGGGGCTGGAACCGGGATCCTTACGCCAGTCCTTGTGCTTTGTGCCACGTGCGCTTAACCGGCTGCGCCACCGCCCGACTCCCTCTGTCTGCTTTTTGTCCTACTGCTCACCCAGTCGTTACCTTTTGGAAGCGTTGGTTCATGGTCAGGCCTTTTTATCTCAGTGTGTCGTCAGATGCTGACTTTGGAAAGGACAGGTCACATCAGCAGCTGTTGGCATGAGTGGAGCTCCTTTGTATGCAAGTTAAACATCCACTGTGGTAGAAAAGATTCATGAAACTGTGGGGATATGTCACAGGAACTGTGTTTTCTTTCTTTCTCCTTGCAGGTTGCTGGAGCCGCACTGCTTTCCCTTGTCTTTGGTTCCCACGGAGTTCTGTCCAGCACCTCCTGCTTTGCAAGATGGGTTTGTTCAGGTTGGTTGTAAGATTTTTTTTCCCCCTTCACAGTTACTTCAAGCTCTGTGCCTCTGCTGATGCTATACCCTTTCCTGCTTCCGTGATGAAGCAGTGCTAAAAATATGTTATGAGCACATTATATTCTGAGTGGTGAGGGTGTTAGTTGTGTCTTTTATTCTTTTTTAAAATTTATTTAAAAAAGGAGACATTAACAAAACTGTAGGATAAGAGGGGTACAACTCCACACAATTCACACCACCAGATCTCCATATCTCATCCCCTCCCCTAATAGCTTCCTTATATTTTATTCCTCTGGGAGTATGGACCCAGGGTCATTATGGGGTGCAGAAGGTGGAAGGTCGGGCTTCCATACTCCCAGAGGGATAGAGAATAGGAAAGCTGTCAGGGGAGGGGAGGGGATATAGAATGTAAGGGAATCAGTACTCTAGTAGCTTGCACTAGAGTGTAAGGGAATCAGTACTCGGGTGGCTCGCACTAGAGTGTAAGGGAATCAGTACTTGAGTGGCTCGCACTAGAGTGTAAGGGAATCAGTACTCGGGTGGCTCGCACTAGAGTGGAAGGGAATCAGTACTCGGGTGGCTCGCACTAGAGTGGAAGGGAATCAGTACTCGGGTAGCTCGCACTAGAGTGTAAGGGAATCAGTACTCGAGTGGCTCGCACTAGAGTGTAAGGGAATCAGTACTCGGGTGGCTCGCACTAGAGTGTAAGGGAATCAGTACTCGGGTAGCTCGCACTAGAGTGTAAGGGAATCAGTACTCGAGTAGCTCACACTAGTGTATAAGGGAATCAGTACTCGGGTAGCTCGCACTAGAGTGTAAGGGAATCAGTACTCAAGTAGCTCGCACTAGTGTATAAGGGAATCAGTACTCGGGTAGCTCGCACTAGAGTGTAAGGGAATCAGTACTCGAGTAGCTCGCACTAGAGTGTAAGGGAATCAGTACTTGAGTGGCTCGCACTAGAGTGTAAGGGAATCAGTACTCGGGTAGCTCGCACTAGAGTATAAGGGAATCAGTACTGAGTAGCTTTCACTACTGTAGTTTTAGTCAAATGTTTCGCATCGAGCCTCATAGTTCAGAACAAGCAGTACGTTATAATATAATGACATTAATGATGTTACTTCAGTTAATAGTCGCACCAGTGTTGTTGCCTAAAATTATATTAGGGAAATATTTTCTTTTTTAATTTCTTTATTGCGAGACTAATGGTTTACAGTCAGCAGTAAAATACAATAGTTTGTCCATGCGTAACATTCCCAGTTTTCCACATAACAGTTTCGCCCCACTAGGTCCTCTGCCATCATGTTCCAGAGTTTGTCCATGCGTAACATTCCCAGTTTTCCACGTAACAGTTCCGCCCCACTAGGTCCTCTGCCATCATGTTCCAGGACCCGAAGGCCCCCCGCCCCCGAGTCTTTCACTTTGGTGCAGTTCTGCTTAGAGTTTTCCCTTCTGATCCTGTCTTTCAACTTCTGTCTATGAGTGAGATTATCCCAGATTCATTCTTTTGTATCTGACTGATCTCACTTAAAGTGATTTTTTCAACTTGGTAAAAGTGATTTTACCAAGATGAGGTAAAGAAGGTGAATTCAACATTTTTAATAGCTGAATCATATTCCAGTGTGTATACATACCACAACTCTTCTAAAATATTTTTATTTATTTATTATTGGATAGAGACAGAGAGAAATTGAGAGGGGAAGGGGAGACAGAGAGGGAGAGAGACAGAGAGACACCTGCACCCCTGCTTTACCGCTTATAAAGCTTCCCCCTGCAGCTGGGGGCTTGAACCTGGGTCCTTGCTCACTGTAATTTGAGTGCTTAACCAGGTGCACAACTGCCTGGCCCTGGGAAATTTTTCTATAGACAATTCTCTAAGCTAGTTATTTAAACAGAGCTTATCTGAGGTTTCTTTTCCAAATATTTCTTCTATTTATTTTTCTAACTATCTTTATTTATTGGAAAGAAACAGCCAGAAATCAAGAGGAGAGAAACAGAGAGACACCTGCAGCCCTGCTTCACCACTGGCAGACCTTCCCCCTGCAGATGGGGACCAGGCACTCAAACCTAAGTCCTTGCACATTGTGACATGCGCGCTCAACCAGGTGTGCCACTGCCTGGCCCGTTCTTTTATTTATTAATTGTAGGAAGAGGGTGAGGGAGAGAGAACCAGAGTACCACATGGGTGTCAGGGATCAAAGCAAGGTCTCATGCTTCAAGTCCAGCACTTAAGCCACTGTGCCCCATTCCTGGGCCTCATGTCTGATGAATCAAAGATGGCAGGCACGACTTTTATAGCATATAATGTGTGTGTGATCATGTGTGAATGCAGAAAAGGACATACTCTTCTTCTCTTCTTTATTTTTACTTAAGAGTCAGGATGCCACGTTTCCGGTTGGCAAAAGCGTAGTATACACTTGCAACGATGGCTATTCTCTTGTTGGAGACGCTGTTGCCAGATGTGGAGAAGACTTACTGTGGCTTGTTGGGGAAATGCGTTGTCAGAGTAAGTAGCCGCCAGACCGAACTTCATGTGGAAGAACAACGCAGAAAAGAACGAGCCTGAGTAAATGACCTCGCCCAGTATGCCCAACGCTTTGACTTCCAATTCCTTAAACAGCTCCTGTTTGTTTAAATTTATTTATAAAATGGAAATATTGACATGACCATAGGATGAGAGGACAATGACTGCGTACAATCCTACGCAGTTCCCACCACCAGAATTCTTTTTCCCATCCCCTCCCCTGATAGCTTTCCTATTCTTTATCCTTCTGGGAGCATGAACCCAGGGTCATTATGGAGTGCAGAAGGTGGGAGGTCTGACTTCTGTAATTGCTTCTCTGCTGGACATAGGCGTTGGCAGGTGGATCCATACTCCCAGCCTGTCTCTCTCTTTCCCTAGTGGGGCAGGGCTCTGAGGAAGTGGGGCTCCAGGACACATTGGTGGGGTCGTCTGCCCAGGGAAGTCAGGTTGGCATCATGGTAGCATCTGGAACCTGGTGGCTGAAAAAAGAGTGAACATATAAAACCAAATAATTGATCAGCCAAATTGTTGACTGATCATGAACCGAAAGGCTGGAATAATTTATATGAATAGTTTATATGAATAGCTGTTTTGTAGATAGCTAGTAGGCCTATTTTAGTTATATTCCAAAGGGCCCATGACCCTTTAGTTTTTTTTTTTTTTTTTCCTGAGTCTGAAATCTGACATGCAGGTGGACCCAAGTTACTGTCTGGGGAGATGCTGTCACGGCTGGCAGAAGGGCCAGAAAGCTGGATCAGGGAAGAGAGTAGCTCCCAAATATGGGAAAGGGGTATAAATATTATTGACTGTAAACCCCAATGATCTGATGTGACCTGGGGCCCATATTCAGCTTAGGAGCCTGTGTGACCTTTCTGTCCTGTTGTCTTTCGCCTTCAGAAATTGCATGTGTTCTACCGGCACTGGCGGGCGGCTTACAGAGCCAGCCCCAGAAGCCTTTCTACATGGTTGGTGAGAAGGTGGCCTTCTCCTGCCCGGGGGGCATGTCCTTGGAAGGCCCTTCAGCGTCTCTCTGTGGGTCCAGCCTGAAGTGGAGTCCCGAGACAGAGACTCTTCGCTGTGTGCAGCAAGGTGAGTGGCGCCCGGCTCTGGCCCAGGACCCTGCAGCAAGAGTCTTAGTGGCAGGTCCTTCGGGACTGAGTCATCATCACTGTCCTCCCCATCCCTGTCCCTCCCTGGAGGTCATCAGCACTTGAGCAATATGTCTTGTACCTGCACAGAGACACTCGGGGACTACAACGACAGCTAGAACAGTCCATTTAAAAAAAACTTTTATTACTATTTTTGTTTTTACTTTTTTTTTTTTTGCCTCCAGGGTTATTGCTGGGGCTCAGTGCCTGCACCATGAATCCACTGTTCCTGGAGGCCATTTTCCCCCCCTTTTGTCGCCCTTGTTGTTGTAGCCTTGTTGTGGTTATTATTGTTGTTGATGTCGTTCGTTGTTGGATAGGACAGAGAGAAATGGAGAGAGGAGGGGAAGACAGAGAGGGGGAGAGAAAGACAGACACCTGCAGACCTGCTTCTCCACTTGTGAAGCGACTCCCCTGCAGGTGGGGAGCTGGGGGCCTCGAACCGGGATCCTTATGCTGGTCCTTGTGCTTGGCGCCACGTGTGCTTAACCTGCTGCGCTACCGCTTGACCCCCTTTACTTTCTTTTTAAAAATAAAAAAAATCTTTTAATTTATTGGATAGAGACAGCCAGAAATCAAGAGGGGAGAGGGAGATATGGAGAGAGATAGAGAGACACCTGCAGCCCTGCTTCACCACTCATGAAGCTTCCCCCTGCAGTTGGGGACTGCGGGCTTGAACCCGGGTCATTGCACACTGTAGTGTGTGCACTCAACAAGGTGTGCTACCACCTGGCCCCCTGAGTTTTTAAAAATGTGCTTTTATGAATAGTTGAGACTATAATTCTTATAAAATCCAATGTATTTCATTTCTGGGATCTCAGATAATTAAAATTATTATTATTATTTTAATTACCACAAAGGTTATCACTGGAGCTTGGGCTTTTTCTTGATAGCTTCCTTTTTTATTAGGCAAGCCTGTTGTGACTGCGATAGCTACAGAACCTGGGTGAGACATTACTTTGTCTCCAAAGATCTCATTTCTCTTTCTCTCTCTCTCTTTTGTTAAAGGCACCCCTTCAACACAGGCAGTGCCTGAGTGCCAGCCCTGGGAGAAGCTGCAGAATTCGAGATGCGTTTGTAAAATGCCCTATGAGTGTGGGTAAGCTCTGTGTTGGCACCTAAGCAATGCTCTCCATTTCCTTCAAATCGGGGCAAAGTGGACTGATTCTTAGAAAATTAATTAATTAATTGATTTTTTATTATTTATTTTCCCATTTGTTGCCCTTATTGGTTTTTATTGTTGTAGTTGTTATTGTTGTTGTCGTTGTTGGATAGGACAGAGAGAAATGGAGAGAGGAGGGGAAGACAGAGAGGGGGAGAGAGAGACAGACACCTGCAGACCTGCTTCACCGCCTGGGAAGCGACTCCCCTGCAGGTGGGGAGCCGGGGCTCGAGCCAAGATCCTTATGCCGGTCCCTGCGCTTTGTGTCACTTGCGCTTAACCCGCTGTGCTACCGCCTGACCGTCAATTGATTTTTTTATTGGGAGGGAGGATTCAGGTATGACAGTACTTTATACGTGTGCTCGGTTTCCCCATTCTGCATGACACGTGTCTGCTAAGTACTCTCACCTCCCTCCCGCCCCCTAAGGACCTCAAGTTCCCTCTCCCTGAGCCCTTCTATCCCCTTCCCTTCCCAGAGTCCCTTGCTTTGTTGCAGTATGCCACCCCCAGTCTGAGTGGCACCCTGTGTTCTCCCTTCATGACTCTGTCTCCCAATTCCCACCGACAGATGAAGTCACCCAGTTCCTCCCGCTCTCGTGACTGTTAGGTAGAAGCACTTCTCACCAAAACGTCAAGGTCTTTGCATTTTATTCCGGACTATCTGCTGCCTGCTGCCTGTTTTTTTTTTTTTTTTTTGGCTTGTGTCCCCAGGACCAAAACCCGGTGGCAGTGAGCGGTGTTCTAATCGGGCTGGTGGCCAAGGCAGGAGCACTGCTTGTTCTCAATGAAAGATGCGGCAAAATGACGAGACTCCTCTCACTCGAGGACTTAGAGCTTGAGATGACTAGAGCTGAAATTCCCTTATAGTTTCAACTTTTAAAGCAGTACCGATCGAGAAATGAGCAGCTGCTTGTCAGATCCTTGAAATAAGAACGTCTGTATTTGAATTGTAAGGATGCCGCTTAACTTGAAGACGCTCCCCTGCAGGAGGCTGGCGGAGGAGTCACTGGGTGTTGCTGTTGTGGTCCTGGCTGGATAAGGGTGGCGGGTTAAGTCTGGCCAGGGGAGGTCTACTGGCCTGCCGAGGCTAGGCAGAGGCAAGGACCCTGAAAGTCACAGAACAGTCCTCTGGGACTAGCAACAGCCAGGATCCATATCCGTGACAGGTGAAAAGAAGCGAGTCGAGAAGCACATATGAAAACCTGGGCCCAAGAGTTCAGTGTTGACTTTGCAGCTCAGGAAATGCTACAACCCTAAGCAACGTTACTATTATTGTTGTCTTTATTTATTTATTGGATAGAGAGAGTCAGAAATCGAAGGGGATGCTAGAGAGGGAGAGAGACAGAGACACCTGCAGTCCTGCTTCATCATTTGCAAAGCTTTCCCCTGCAGGTGGGGACCGGGGCTTGAACCTGGGTCCTTGTGCGCTGTAATGTGTGCGCCCAACCAGGTGCACCGCCACCTGGCCCATGAAAGTAGATTTGTAAGCCTATAACAACGACGAGCCAATAAGCCCGTTCAGAAGACCTGAAGAGAAGATGCAGGGGCTCTCTGAGTAATATATGAGGCACCGAGGTCCAAGCCCCACCTTCTACATCCATCTTCAGCTTTTAAGAATGAAAATTTTAGAAGGGGGGGGTCAGGCGGTAGCGCAGCAGGCTAAGCACAGGTGGTGCAAAGTGCAAGGACCGCCATGAGGATCCTGGTTCGAGCCCCCGGCTCCCCACCTGCAGGGGGTCACTTCACAGGTGGTGAAGCAGGTCTGCAGGTGTCTGTCTTTCTCTCCCCCTCTCTGTCTTCCCCTTCTCTCTCCATTTCTCTCTGTCCTATCCAACAACAAACGACGTCATCAATAATAATAATAACCTCAACAATGATAAAACAACCAGGGCAACAGAAGGGGGAAAAATAACCTCCAAGAGCAGTGGATTTATGGTGCAGGCACCGAGCCCCAGTGATAACCCTGGAGGAAAAAAAAAAGAAGAATGAAAGTTTTGTATCTAATGTAACTAACAATCCTTTTTTAGGTCCTCCTTGGATGTGTGTGCTCAGGATGGAAGAAGCAAGAAGACTCTAGCTTTGACAGTTTGCAAAATGCATGTTCTGCGCTGCCAGGGGAGAAATTACACGCTCGTGAGTGGGCAGAGCTGCAGGCTGCCTTCTTCGGCTGAGAAAGCTTGTGGCGTGTGTCCGCTGTGGGGGAAATGTGATGGTAAGGACACGTGCTGTGTGTCGCTATGAGATGCGTACACCTAGATACTGAGGTAACTGAAGAGGCAGAGTATTCACTGGCATCAGAGAACTGCAACTTTGGTACAAAGATCAGACAAAAATGTGTCTGAGGAGGGACAAACTCATTGGTTGTTAGGAGAGGGGAGAGGAAGATGAGCGAAGTAGATAAGGAAAGAACTTACTGAGAGGGCCAGGTGGTGGCGCACCTGGTTAAGTGCGCACATTACAGTGCTAAAGGACCCGGGTTCAAGTCCCTGGTCCCCACCTGCAGGGGGAAAGTTTCACAAGTGGTGAAGCAGGGCTGCAGGTGTCTCTCTGTCTCTCTCCCTCTCAGTCTCCCTCACCCTCTCAATTTCTCTCTGTCTCTATCCAATAATAAATAAATTAAAATTTTTATAAAAAAGAACTTATTGATGTTCAACAGATGACTGGCTAAAGAAATTATGAAATATATATATTCATATTCCATGGAATATTACTCTACCATTAAAAAGGTGATAGTGTGGGAATTGGGTGATAGCGCAATGGGTTAAGTGTGTGTGGCATAAAGTGCAAGGACCTGCATAAGGATCCCAGTTCAAGCCCCTGACTCCTCACCTGCAGGGGAGTCGCTTCACAGGCAGTGAAGCAGGTCTGCAGGTGTCTGTCTTTCTCTCCCCCTCTCTGTCTTCCCTTCCTCTCTCCATTTCTCTCTGTCCTGTCCAACAATGATGATATCAGTAACAACAACAACAACAAAAACAAGGGCAACAAAAGGGAAAATAAATAAATAAATATATAAAAAAAGATGATATTGTGTCATTAGGACAACATAGATGGAACTGGAGGTTATTATGCTTAGCAAAGTAAGAGATGAAAGACACCTACCAGATGGCCTCACTCATATGTGGAATCTAGAGGTCCGATTTAAAACAAGTGTTTTACGGCAGTCAGTCCCTTTGCACCGGTTCAAATGAGACAAGTTATGTAATTTCTCTGTGATGGTTCCCAGGTTCCATTTAAAAATGGCTCCACCAATGCCAAGCTTTTGAAAATGCAAAAGTAATGGTACTAAGATTTTAGACTAGTCACCGATCAAATAAATCTCTGAATATATAAAAGATGCAGAGGGAGTCAGACGGTAGTGCTGTGGGTTAAGTGCACGTGGTGCAAAGCGCAAGGACCAGCGTAAGGATCCTGGTTTGAGTCCCCAGCTCCCCACCTGCAGGGGAGTCGCCTCACAGGCCGTGAAGCAGGTCTGCAGGTGTCTGTCTTTCTCTCCCCCTCTCTGTCTTCCCCTCCTCTCTCCATTTCTCTCTGTCCTAGCCAACAACAATGACAGTAATAACAGCAACAACAATAAACAACAAGGGCAACAAAAGAGAAAAAATAGCCTCCAGAAGTAGTGGATTCTAGTGCAGGCACCAAGCCCCAGTGATAACCCTGGAGACAAAAAAAAAAAAAAAAAAGAAAAGAAAAGAAAATTTATTTTTTTTAAAATGTAGGACCTGAGACCTTTCACATACTACAGAGCCACCTCTCTGGTTCAATTTTTCATTTTTATTATTTATTTTCTTCTCTGGTTCAATTTTTATACTATACTTTCAGAGTGGGAAGGTGCAGGGAGAGAAAGAGAGAGAGAGAGAGACAGAGAGAGAGAGAAAGAAAGAGAGAGAGAGATTAAAGTACCACTCTACTATCCATGGAGTCCCATGGGTGCTGTCCATGGTGGTGATGATGGAGTAGGTGTTTAATTCAGGGCCACACACATGGCGAGACGTGTGCTGTACCTTCTGAGCCATGTCCCAGGTCTAATATTTCATTTCTTTGTTTTTCTGTTTATAAGTCTTGTCATCCACCTGTTTGCCCAGGTCTTCTCAGTTGGTCCGGGGTGGAAGGATTACCTCAGTTTCTGACTCCCCTAGACAATAGTGATGTGGGGGAGACAGAGCTAGTACGCTCTTGGAGAGAACTGTCTCATGGGGCCACCTCGTAGAGAGCCCGACACCCCCCTAAAAGCCCATATTTTCTGAGTGGTACAAAAGTCTCTCCCTTTCCTGGCCTGCTTCAGGGGAGTGCTTGGTTGTGTCACTCGCAGTGCGGGTGTCTCCGGTTCTCTAGTCTCTGCAATGTGACTTTGGACTATTCAACCTCCATGAGGAGGCTTTACGCTTCTCTTTCTCTCTCTCTTTCTTGTTTATTTTTTTCTCCAGCCCAGAGTGGTAAATGCATCTGCAGAAGAGCATCGGAGTGTGAAGAAGGAGGATTTAGCATCTGTGTGCGAGTAGATGGTGGGGAACATACAATGACGGAGTGTGAGGCTGGTGCTCTCAGGTGCCAAGGGCAGAGGGTTTCCGTCTCCAGTCTAAGGCCCTGTGAAACCTGACCCCAGTAGGCCTGCAGGAGGCGTCCTCGGCTCATCTGGAAGCTACTAGTCTGCTGTCATTGATGAAGACATGTGCATCACTGGCATTTTATGTGCCTCTTCCAGTGTGCTGGCCTCTTCTTTCTCCCACCTCTCTGCCAAGCCCTTCTATCAGCATTCCGTATCCTGTAGAAATGTTCTGTTCTCCCACACCTGACCCAGATACTCTTTTATGACTCTTTCTGCTAAAAATATGTTAGCCACACCACATCACCATGCATGAAGTCCCAGGTTCTAGCCCGTCTCCATCTGCAGGGGGAAGCTTCATGAATGCTAGAGAGGTGTTGTGGAGGGGGGCCGGGCAGTAGCACAGTGGTTAAACTCACACAGTACGAAGCTCAAGGACCTGCACAAGGATCCCAGTTCCAGCCCCTGGCTCCCCACTTGCTTCGTAAGTCGTGCGTGAAGCAGGTCTGCCCGTGTCTGTCTGTCTCTCCTTCTCTCTATCCCACCCCCAATTTCTCTCTGTCCTATCCAATAAAATGGAAAAAATGGCCACTGGGAGCAGTGGGTTTGTAGTGCTGGCACCAAGCCCCAGCAGTAACCCTGGAGGCAAACACATAAATAAATAAATAAATAAACAAACAAATAAAGGAGAAGTGCTGTGTATGTCTTTAAAGAAAGAAAAAGAAAGAAAGAAACAAATAGCCGCCGGGAGCGGTGGGGTTGTACAGGTGCCGAGCCCTGGTGGCAAGATGTGAATGTTAGCCAAGATGAAGACTACTCATGGGACTTTGTATGAGTAAGGTGTGTGTCTTTTGGAGAAACTGCTAGGCTCTCTGAACTTGACTTTTTAAATATGAAGGCTACAAGTTAAGAGTCGATAAGCTCAACGCTGTACCCAGACTTATGGACATATGCGCTTCAGCGTCACTTCATCTTTATTTGAGGAATCCTAATTCACAGCTTTGCCCCGAGGGCTCTTCCCATGTTTCTGGACAGTGTCAGGGCATCATCTCACTCTTTTTTTTAAAAAAAATTATTTATTTATTCCTTTTTGTTGCCCTTGTTGTAGTTATTATTGTTGTTGGATAGGATAGAGAGATGGAGAGAGGAGGGGGAGACAGAGAGGGGGAGAGAAAGACAGACACCCGCAGACCTGCTTTACCGCCTGTGAAGCGACTCCCCTGCAGGTGGGGAGCCGGGGGCTCGAACCAGGATCCTTATGCCGGTCCTTGCGCTTTGCGCCACGTGCACTTAACCCGCAGTGCTACCGCCCGACCCCATCATCACACTCTTTACCTTACCACCACCTTTTCCCATCCTAAGGCCTTAGGTCCCCAGACTCTCCTGAGTGTGCCCTCTTCCTCCTTCTGAACCCTCAAACTTGCAAAGTAGCTCAGAGTCCATTGAGGTTTCACCCGGTTACGTTAAGTATATTGACTCCACCTCTGGGCCAGAATAAAGTCTACAAATTGATTAGGAAAACAGTTTAGAGAGTCTTCCCTCAAAGAAGTGGAACACGAGAGGGGACACCGCAAAAAGATAAACGCATCCTTTCACAAGTAGGACTTTCGCCTTTTCCCTTAGTGACTCCAACACCACATGCAGGCTCCTTGATCTTGGCAGGAGATTGAACACTGAAATGTCAGAGAGGAAGCCACTGTGAGATGGTCACAGGAGTCTGCTGTCTTCTTGTCTGAGAATAAATAACAATTCAGTCTTCTCTTTGTGGGGCTTCTCTTTGACACGGACCCATGTGTCAAACACGAGACCTGTCATTTCCCTCCCTCCTCCAGCTGTCTTTCCTGCCTGAGCTATTGAGCGATTGCACGGCTGGGCGAGCCGCTTTCTTCAATGTGGTCGCCTTCCTCAGGGGGACACAGCTAGATCAATGTGAAGCATGGGTCTCCTACTTATTCCGTATTCATCTCTCATCAAAACAAAAGTGCAGCCCCCACTCCTGAGAGGATGTTTTTCTTCCTGCAAGTGCCAGTGTAACAGGTTTTGACTTTCTGTAGCCCTGGGCTAGGTCTCGGCCTTACCACTGCTGGTTCTGCTTCCTACTCCTCTTTAATTGTGCCTAAGCAACTAAAGTCGTCCAGGAGAATCTGTTCTGAGGGGAATACATAATCTTTCCAGGCTCTCCACATCCAAGATGGAGCTGCTTTCTGAGCAAGTGCCATTAAAAAGGTGTTTTCTGTTCCGTTTTATAGCTTAATGCTTTTCAGCCACCACGTTGCAGATGCTGCCATGACACCATCCTGACTTCCCTGGGCAGACGCCCTCACCAGTGTGTCCTAGAGCCTCCCCTCCCCAGAGCCCTGCCCCACTAGGGACAGACAGACACAGGCTGGGGGTGTGGATCCACCTGCCAACACCCATGTCTAGCGGAGAAGCAATGACAGAAGCCAGAACTCCCACCTTCTGCATCCCACAATGACCCTGGGTCCATGCTCCCAGAGGGATAAAGAATAGGAAAGCTGTCAGGGGAGGGGAAGGGATGCAGAGTTCTGGTGGTGGGAATTGTGTAGTATTTTACCCCTCTTATCAACTATGGTCTTGTCAATATTTCCATTTTATAAATAAATTTTAAAAAAGTGTTCTGACTTTGGTTAATTTAATCCTTGGGACTTACCTCTGAGACCATTTGAAGGAAGTGGTAGGGCACACAGAAAGGAAAGATCTCTCTCTCTCTCTCTCTTTCCTCCTCCTTTGTATATATTTTTAAAATTTCTTTATTGGGGAATTAATGTTTTACATTCAACAGTAAATACAATAGTTTGTACATGCATCACATTCCCCAGTTTCCATATAACAATACAACCTCCTCCTTTGTATTTTTCATGACTCTCAAGATAGAAAAAAGTCTATGAGTCATGGAGATTACAAAACTGTATTCTCCAAATCGATCTTGCTTGCAGCCTTATCACATCACTGAATAAACAAAACCCAAGGAGTTTGTCCAGTACAAAGATAAGTAAGTCAGAATGTTTTGGTGAATAAAGATTGATAAAACTTTCTGAAAAAATTATCTTTATTTATTGGCTAGACAGCCAGAAATCAAGAGGGAAGGGGGTGATAGGGAGAGAGACAGAGAGACACTTGCAGCCCTGCTTCACCACTTGCAAAGCTTCTCCCCTGCAGCTGGAGACAGGGCTCAAACCCGGGTCCTTGTGCCCTGTAACATGTACGCTCAGCCAGGTGCACCATCACCAGGCCCCTAGTTTGACAAAACTTAGAGCAAGAAAAAAATGCCATTTTTTCAGGTCATGACTTAGAGATCACATACACACACACTCACACACACACTCACACACTCACACACACACACACTCACACACACACTCACACACACACTCTCACACACACACACACTCACACACACTCAAACACACACTCACACACACAATCACACACACACACACTCTCACATACACATACATACACACACACACTCACACACACACACACTCACACACACACTCACACACACACAGACACTCACACACTCATACACACACTCACACACACACTCACACTCACACACACACTCACACACACACTCACATACACTCACACACACACTCACACACATACTCACACACACTCACACACACACACTCACACACACACTCACACCGACACTCACACACTCACACACACTCACACACACTCACACACACACACTCACACACTCACACACATACACACACACACTCACACACACACACACACTCACACACACACTGACACACACACAGACACTCACACACTCATACACACACTCACACACACACTCACACACACACTCACACACACACTCACATACACTCACACACACACTCACACACATACTCACACACACTCACACACACACACTCACACACACACACTCACACACACACTCTCATAAACACACACTCACACAGACACTCACACACACACACACACTCACACACACTCACACACACACACACACACTCACACACTACACACACACACATTTTGTTATTAATCTCTCTGCCCTTTGGCCTTAATTCATGCTGCTCTTGACTCTATCATCCCCCCCCACTGTCTAGGCCTTTTTTTTTTTTTTTTTTTTTTAGTTATAATAGTGGTTTAAAAGACCATACAATTATAAGGATATAATTCTTTTAAAAATATTTATTTATTCCCTCTTGTTGCCCTTGTTTTTATTGTTGTTGTAGTTATTATTGTTGTTGTTATTGATGTCGTCGTTGTTGGATAGGACAGGGAGAAGTGGAGAGAGGAGGGGAAGACAGAGAGGGGGAGAGAAAGACACCTGCAGACCTGCTTCACCACCTGTGAAGCGACTCCCCTGCAGGTGGGGAGCCGGGGGCTCGAACCGGGATCCTTACGGGTCCTTGTGCTTGGCGCCACGTGCGCTTAACCCACTGCGTTACCCCCCGACTCCCTAAGGATATAATTCTATACCACACTCATTACCAGAGTGCCGTCACCTCCTTGCCCTCCTCATCCTAGATGACTTCCATAATTCTAATAGTCTTAGGCATGGTTTGACTACGCCGTTTCCTCCCGTTTTTTTTTTTCCCCTCCAGTCTCTCCTATCCATATACTAACAGTTCCAATTAAGCAACTCCCTGGCTTCTTTCACTGGAAGCTTCTTTCTTCCTGTTTGTGATCTTTGTTCACTGCTTTTCTGGTAAAACGTTTCTGCTTGTTTAGCAGGGTCAGCCAAGCTAAATACTCCTGATTTACCAGAAGGACACTGGTTTTCATTGTCAGGTTAAAGGGCAAAGTGCTGAGTTGCAAAATAATGTGATTCAGAGTCCTTCGGAGCAATCTTCATCTCTTAAGTAGTCTGTGAACATCTGAGAATCTCCATGTTGACATAAACATGGAGCTGAAAACTGTTTCCGTGTGCAGACAGTGGGCAAATCCTGGGAGTGAGACTAGCAGAAGCCAGTCAGCCATCTCTTCAAGAGCAATTGCACATGCTTTTTCTTTGTGATTATTTGTTTTTTAAGGTCTTCAAGAGGACATTTTCTTTGGGTAGCATGCCCTTTTTTTATTTGTAATTAAAAAAACAGACTTATTTTATGGATTACATATCAGAGTGAGTTTCATAGGAGACAAGGGAGAGGAAGAGGCCAGAGCACACACACACTCTGGAATACGCGTTGCTGGGAATCGAACCAGGAGGCTCAAGCATGCAAGTCCAGCAATCTGCCAGAGGACCCATTTCTTATCACTGTCTTAGTATTGGATTTCCTCTTCCTGTGGAATGATTGCTTTTATTGTAATTGCAAGCCGCAGCCTCCAGGAGTTGCTGGCAGGAAGAAAGGGCAGAATGCATAAAAACACTGGTCACTGTGACTGGAAGGCACTCAGCAAATGGAAGTAAAGAAGTCATGCACTTCCACAGCGTTTCGAAATAGTGTACCTGCTTCTGACTCAGAAGATGAGTCACAGAAGACAGTGGAAGAACTGGGAAGAGACCCGTCCAGGAAGCCGGCTGGTGGCCATACACAGAGAGTGTGCAGTCCTGGCTCGGGTGGGGCTGATCCCCACAGCTGGCGTCCACAGCAGAGAAGGCTGCGATCAAAGCTCTCCCGTCCCACAGCCGCCATCCAGTGTGTGCAGACAAGGGGAGGAAGACCAGGTGGCCTCACTCACAGGTAGAACTTAAGAAACAAGGACACGAAGCGGCAACACAAAGTCAGACTTGGGCTGGGTTGGGTGTATTGCACCGAAGCAAAGGACTCTGGGGAAGAAAGGGGGTGGGGACTTTGGCCTCTTGGTGCAGGAGGGTGGGGAAGGACCCAAGCTGGAGGTGAGAGTGTTTTGCAAACACCCATCGTGGGGAGATGAGACATTGTGCCCATGTGTCAACAACTGTACTGTAAACTACCAACCCCCCCATAAAATATTTTAAAAAAAAACCACGATACGTCAGATAGTGACACACCTGGTTACGTGCTGACATTACAGCGCACAAGGACTCAGGTTCCGGCCCCTGGTCCCACCTGCAGGGGGAAAGCTTCACGAGTGGTGGAGCAGGGCTGCAGGTGTCTCTCTTTTCCCCCTCTCTATTTTCCATCTTTCCCCCTCTCAATTTCTATCTCTACCCAATAATAAATAAATAAATAAATAGTTTTTTTTAAAAGAATACTTTGAAGACTGTTGAGGGGCTAAAAGACAGAGCAAAAGAACCCACAGCTGAACTGGGATTTCCTGACTGGAGGGCTGACCTATCTGAGGTCTCTCCAGAAGGTCCGTGGCATTTGCAGGCCCAGGAACACGGTCTCCACGGGATGGGCTACTTACGTGGTTTTGCGTATCAGTCACTCAGTTTGCGTTACAACCTATGATTCAATGCTGTATTTCTGCATGTTAACGTGGCGTATACCTTTCCTTAACAAGGAGTCTGTGCCATGCTTCTAAATACTGCCTACGCATGGTAGTCATTCTATCATCAGAGTGATAAGCACCCTGAGCGAGACAATGATTGCCCTCATTTTACAGATGGGGAAATAAAGTCCAGTCAGGTTAAATGGGTTCCCCAAAGTCACCTGACTAGTAAGTGGGGAAGCCAGGATGTGCTAAGAGAAGTGCCGAAAATTCTTGTCTGGGTTTAGCCAGATATTTCATGGTGACATGGTCACTTGGCCTGATTCATATGGTTGAAGGGGAAAGCTCTGTCCAGGATTCTAGATGGGTGCAGAATGGCTATTTATTCATTATTGGACAGAGGTAGAGAGAAATGGAGAGGGGGAGAGGTAGAGATAAAGACAGAGACAGAGAGAGAGAGAGAGTCAGACAGACACCTGTAGACCTGCTTCACCACTTGTGACGCTTTTCTCCCATGCAGATGGGGACCAGGGGCTTGAACCTGGGTCCTTGCGCCTGTAATGTGAGTGCTTAGCCAGGTGTGCCACCACCCGGCCCCTGGCTATAAGGGTGTATAAAGCAGCACCAAACAAACTCACACCCCAGTGAGCCGGCTCTCCTACTGAGGGTGAGCTTGAGCTCTGCACCAACTCCGTCAGAATCCCATCACTCTACTTTGCTCCGCGTTTTGAAACTATCCGGTGCAACAAATATTGTCACTATGAGTTACACATGGCTATTCTGATTTAATTAAGCTCAATTCCTCAGCTAGAGCGTCTTCATTTCAAATGCTCATTTGCCACACAACCAGTGGCTGTCACATTGGTCGGCGCAGACACAGGACACGTTGGTCACGGCAGGAAGTTCAGTTGCACGCTGCTACTTAAAAAGTTGCTCGACTCAAAACCTGCCTGAAGGGAAGGGGCCAAGTACTGCCGTCTCTCTTCCCTTCTTGTCATTGCTTGGTTTCACACACGTCATGCCTGGGAATGGTTTCCGACTGCACTAAGAGTTTAATGAAAGCTATCTTCCAGAAAATGCACCCTTGCAATTATACATAGAAATCTGCACAGAACGTTAGTTGGATCATGGTTGCTCTGGGGAAAAGTTGCTCGAGGACGCATAGCTAATTGCTCCAAAGTTTAGTGGCTCAAAAAAACAAAGATTTATTAGTCCACACAGTTCCATCATCCAGTATTTCAGAGCAACTTAGTGTAGTGATTCTGGCTCGGGGCTTACTAGACTTCACCTGGTTTACTAGATTTGACAAATAAAAAAATCAAGATGCTCAGCTAAATATGATAGATAAATAATAAGTAATCTTTTAGTACCACTATGTCCCATGAATTAGGATATACGTTTACCAAGACAATGTTTGCACAAAATGTAAACTTAACTGGGCACCTTGTACAGTAGTACAAGACAAAATATCAACCGAGCCTTCAGTAAGCTGAGACTTTAACTGGCGCTCACAGATCCACCGCCAAGATGACAAGCAAGCTGGTGTTGGCTGTTCGCAGGAAATTTTACTTCTTTGCCACATGGACATTTTTCTAGACTGCTTGAGTACCCTCATGACATGGCAGTTGGCTTCATCCAGAGAGAGAGGAAGAGAGAGAGGAAGAGAGAGAGAGAGAGAGACAGACAGACAGACAGACATAGAGATAAGAAGGGAGAGAGATTTTCAAGGGTATGCAGTACCACTATGACCTTGCTTTACAAGCCATGCTCTGTCCTTTCTGGCATTCCGCATGACCACAAAGTTCTTCTGTTTATCTTGGCAGAGGACTAGGTGAATTCCAGGAGGCAGGAATTGTCAAAGCAGAGTTTTTCTACTTTCTCTTCCTTTTCTTTCATACTTGTAGTCCTAGGTGCTCTAACAGTCACCTAATAAATATTTAAAAGATGTAAAAATTATCTTTATTTATTTATTGGGTAGAAACAGCCAGAAATTGAGAGGGAAGAGGGAGATAGAGAAGGAGAGAGACAGAGAGACACCCGCAGCCCTGCTTCACCACTTGTGAAACTTTCCTCCTGCAGGTGGGGACCGGTGGCTTGAGCCTGGGTCCTTGTGCCCTGTGATGTGTGTGCTTAACCTGGTGCGCTGCCAGCCGGCCCCATAAACATTTGTTATGTGAATAAATACATGAATTTGGGCCTAAAATCTCTCACCTAAAATGCTCCTTTGGTCCATAGGAACAAAATTGAACTCCAGGAAGAGTTTTGTGGGGAAAGTGGTTAAAACTTGGTAACAGGAATTTGTGGAATTATACATTTAGGAATCCTGATGATGAATGATCATGATGTTAGATATTAAATGAAAGCCAGAATAAAATCTATTTTAGGATCTTTTTTGTTTGTTTGTTTGTTATGAGGGGTCTGGCTGGTTCTCGGTGCCTCCATGATGCCACCATTCCTGGAAGCATTTCTTTTTTTTTTTTTTAATTTTTAAAAAATATTTATTTATTCATTTTCCCTTTTTGTTGCCTTGTTTTTTTATTGTTGTAGTTATTATTATTGTTATTGATGTCATTGTTGTTGGATAGGACAGAGAGAAATGGAGAGAGGAGGGGAAGACAGAGAGGGGGAGAGAGAGATAGACACCTGCAGACCTGCTTCACCGCCTGTGAAGCAACTCCCCTGCAGGTGGGGAGCCGGGGGCTCGAACCCGAATCCTTATGCCGGTCCTTGTGCTTTGTGCCACCTGCACTTAACCGCTGCGCTACCGCCCGACTCCCCCGGAAGCATTTCTGATGGAGTGTGTGAGAGATACAGACGGAGAGAGGAGGAGAGACACCTGCAGCACTGTCCCACTGCTCAGAAAGCTTCATATATTTGCTTTCCTGGGTGAGATACCACCTGGCCCCAGGAGCACTTTCTATACGTCATTCCGTACATGTGTGTGCTGTGTGCTCAAACATGATGACTCCGACGTCACCAAGAAGGCTACCACACGCATACATGGAGAACTGGGGAGGGGGAAAGTGGGCCCTGCTTCAGTATCAGGTCGGAGGGTTCTTTTGAAAAAGCAAAGTATCCGGCACAGTCTGGGAACACGAATTACAACCTGAAAGAGGGCGCACAGGTCAACGTTTATGGCAACCCCCCCTTCTGTGGGGGACCAGGAAAAGAGCAGGCAGACGTTCAAAACTGACAGAGATACAGGAGGGAGGAGAGTATGTGTGGAAAACCCAGTATCTCTCTTCTTAGTGGCAGAATATTATCAAATCCTGTTACTTTTCATATCTGCTGGGACTTAAGGTCCCCAAGACAGCCAGCTGGTACGTGCAGAGCCACGAGGCTGTTACTCCGAGGGGTTTCCATGTCCTTAACGGAAGCTACCTGGGAGGCTTTGGAGGGTGTGGGCTATGTCACCGCGTCAAGACAGCCCCCTCCAGCAGAAGCGCCACCTCTCTCCTCTGAGATACTTTGCAAGTTATCAGGGTGACAACAGGAGTGAGTTGTAGAAAAAGCCTAATGGTTTATTTACTGGTGGTTTAGAGAGGGCTGCTTGTCTCTTTACATCTTCTCAAGAGGGTCTGCAGGGCAGCTTCAGCGGCTCTCTGGACACTGATACAGGGGTCTTGCCGAAGTGCCTGGAGCCCTAAAGCGGAAAAGGTAGCAGAGGTCAGTGGGTGAGAAAGACAAGGCTCCCCTTGGCATCAGTCCTAGGGAAACCCCATGGAGCTGTAAGTTGAGGCTCTATCTTCACACTGAAATGAAGAAGGAAAGAGGGGGCCAGGTGGTGGTGCACCTGGTCGAGCGCACACATTACAGTGCTCGCTTGAGGACCCGGGTTCAAGCCCCTGGTCCCCACCTGCAGGGGGGAGCTTCATGAGTGGTGGAGCAGGGCTGCAGGTGTCTCTCTCTGTCTCTCTCCCTCTGGGTCTCCCTTCCCCTCTCAATTGCTCTCTGTCTCTATCCAATCATAAGTAAGTAAAAAGATTAAAACCAAAGAAATGAAGAGGAAAATGATGACCGTGCTGACCCTGGGGTCATGTAAAGCTGACACCTCAGAGTCACTGTGCAAAGGGGGAGAGACAGGGGGTTCCTTTAGACCCTGGAGAAATTCCAACTTCAGAAAAAATAATGGAGTCTTGTATTTCTAATTTTTGGACATGGCATTTGATGCAGCCTAAGTTTCCCTGGTGGGAGGACACAGACTATACGGCAGTGTCCTGGGCAGAAATGAGGCTGGTACTCACGTGCGGTCAGCTGCTCCTGGTCTATTAAGCTGAGATAGTGGCTGGTCAGATTGAGGACAATGGCATCTAAAGTCAAGAGGAGAAAAAGGTCTGGGTGTCCTTAGAGGGGGGCAGGGTAGACCCCGTAGTCTGGCCTAGGGAACCAGCAGACTCCAGGCTTCTCCTCGCGGCTGGTGGAAGCTTGGTGGTGGCAACTATCGGGGTGTGAGTGCACGTCTGCATGGGTCACGCGCGCAGTGGAGAGATATCTGGGAGTGCCTTCAAGGGACAGCCAGGTTCCGGGAGCACGGACAGTGGCAGGGAGGGAGAGCAAAGGGCTGTATATGAGACAGCTCTTTTCTTTTTGTTTAATTTATTAAAAGTGAATTTAAATATTTATTTATTATCAGATAGAGGCAGAGAGACATTGAGAGGGGAGAGGCAGAGATAAAGAGAGAGAGACAGAGACACCTGCAGCCCTGCTTCATTCACCACTTGTGAAGATTTCCCCCTGCAGGCAGGGACCAGGGGATTTGAACCTGGGTCCTTGTGCACCATAATGCGAGCACTTAACCAGGTGCGCCACTGCCTGATCTTCCCCTCTCCTTCCTCATTTTTTTTTTTTTTTTTTAAAGACCAGAGCTCTGCTCAGCTCTGGCTCATGGTGGTGGTGCTGGGGATTGAACCTGCGATGTCGGAGCCTCAGGCACCAAAGTCTTTTGCAGAACTGCTAAGCTGTCTCTGCAGCATGTTATGGTCCTTTTCTTAAAAACAAACAAACAAAAAAAATAACAAAGTAATTGGGAGAATAATATGCATTATCCATGAGGATTTTCTTTGCACTTTCATTTATTTATTTTCCTTTTTGTTGCCCTTGTTTTCATTGTTGTTGTTATTGCTGTTGTTGTTGGATAGGACAGAGAGACATAGAGAGAGGAGGGGCAGACAGAGAGAGGGAGAGAAAGACAGACACCTGCAGACCTGCTTCACCGCCTGTGAAGTGACTCCCCTGCAGGTGGGGAGCCGGGGCTCGAACCGGGATCCTTAAGCCGGTCCTTGTGCTTGGTACCACCTGCGCTTAACCCGCTGCGCCACCGCCCGACTCCCGAGGATTTTTTTTTTTTTAGTTTTGAACTAAATATTCCAGATGGCCAAGTAAAGCCACCTCTTCAGTATGGGAAGCATAAACAGGAACAGTCCTCATGACAGAAACCAGAATTTCACAGCAGAAGGACCCTCAGAGACGCCCTTAGCCCCCCTTCGTCTCGCAGAGCAGAGGAGGCGGCCCAGTGTGGCCCCGGCTGAGCTGAGATTCGGGCGGCAGCTTCTGTCCGGGCTGAAGACAGGACAACGTGCCGCAGTCCGGCAGAGGACGCGCGGGAAGAGGAGCACCGGCTGGGGATTAGAAAGTCTGTGAGGGGCCGGGCGGTGGCGCAGCGGGCGAAGCGCAGGTGGCACAAAGCACCAGGACCGGCGTAAGGATCCCGGGTTCGAGCCCCCAGCTCCCCACCTGCAGGGGAGTCGCTGCACAGGCGGTGAAGCAGGTCTGCAGGTGTCTGTCTTTCTCTCCCCCTCTCTGTCTTCCCCTCCTCTCTCCATGTCTCTCTGTCCTATCCAACAATGATAATAACAAGGGCAACAAAATGGAGAAAATGACCGCCAGGGGCAGTGGATTCGTGAAAGAAAGGAAGGAAGGAAGGAAGGAAGGAAGGAAGGAAGGAAGGAAGGAAGGAAGGGCGAGCCTGGGAGGCGCAGTGAGGGTCTGCTGGTAGACGGTGAGCGGGGGAAGTCAGCTCAGCTGTCCACGTCCTTTGTGCTGGACGGGCCGCCGGACAGGATACAAACTCCTTCCCGGGTCTGGCTTTTTGTTTGTTTCCTGAGACTCATTCCAGTATATTCACCAGGGGAAACTTTCCGTCAGCCCACACTTAGAGGAGCGGGGCAGAGACATGTGCGGCCGGGGTCTCAGAGATGTGCTCACCTGAGAGAGATCTCCTCACCTGAGAGGTGTCCTCACCTGTGAGCTTGATGACTGCGCTTCTGATCATCTCCCAGTTGCTAGCGAAGAAGGTGAATGAGTGTGTGTGGAGGATCCACAGAATGTCCTGGTTTTTCTTTGCCTGCAAGAGACGAACATTATGGACGGGACACTGGGAAGGAAGACAGCGAGTGGGACACTTACCATGGGCCCTAAGGGGCCTCGTCTGAAGGCCATTTCCTATTTTATTGGACGAGATCTTACAGCTATTTCCAGATAAACTTAAACAGTTAAGATAAAACTTTTTGTTAAAAATTTTTAAATAATCTTTATTTATTTATTGGATCAAGACAGAACTTGGGAGGGGAGGAAGTGATAGAAAGGGAGAGAGGGGGGTCGGGCGGTGGCGCAGCGGGTTAAGTGCACGTGGCACGAAGCACAAGGACCGGCGTAAGGATCCCAGTTCGAGCCCCCGGATCCCCACCTGCAGGGGAGTCGCTTCACAGGCGGTGAAGCAGGTCTGCAGGTGTCTGTCTTTCTCTCCCCCTCTCTGTCTGCCCCTCCTCTCTCCATTTCTCTCTGTCCTACTCAACAATGACATCAATAACAACAACCATAATAACCACAACAATGGTAAAACAACAAGGGCAACAAAAGGGAACAAATGGCCTCCAGGAGCGGTGGATTCATGGTGCAGGCACCGAGCCCCAGCAATAACCCTGGAGGCAAGGAAAAAGGAAAAAAAGGAAAAAAAATAATAAAAAGGTTTAAAGAGAGAGAAGGGGGAGAGAAAGAGACTGGCTCACCACTCACAAAGCCTTCCCCCTTCAGGGGTGGACTGGGGCTTGAACCTGGGTCCTTGTGCACTGTGACATGTGCGCTCGACCAGATGTGCCACCACCTGGCCCCGGTTAAGATAAAACTTAAGTAGAAAGATAGGGGCCTAAGTAGGGGATGGATCAAATACGATTCTGGAATCTAGGAGGACAGATGGCAATTAGAGAGAGAGAGAGAGAAAACCCTTGATCCATTGTCTACTTTTCTGGGATCTGTCCCGACCCCTGTCCTGCCTTTGTGGGGGGCACCAGCCAATAGTCTGCTCACCAGTTTCACACAGAATTGCCTGTAGAAATCCCTGGCCCTCGGTACATCGTGACCGTCAAAGAGATGATCTAATACCCCAGAGACTTCTTGGAGACCCAGGAAGGGAAAGCAGATGTTCAAGACATCACGGCAGGCCTGAAAAGCAACATTTTTCTGTATCATAGTCCGTAAACGAAAGGATCTGTTTGCAGAAGGGAAGACATGTGGACTAATGTTGGAAAGGAAAAAAGCAAAACAAACAAACAAACAACCCCTCCCCCAGGACTTGAGGTGGCTGGCACCTTCCCACTAGTAATGACGGAAAAGTAAAGTAGCAAGCGTAGGGGCCCACACAAGGATGCTGGTTCGAGCCCCCGGCTCCCCACCTGCAAGGGGGGGGGTCATCTCACAAGCCGTGAAGCAGGTCTGCAGGTGTCTCTCTCTCTCCCCCTCTCTATCTTTCCCTCCCCTCTCAATTTATCTCTGTCCTATCCAATAAAATGGAAAAAATGGCCTCCAGGATCAATGCCTTCATAGTGTCGGCACTGAGAACGCTGTAGGTAAAAAAAGAAAAGGAGAGAGAACATAGTAAACTTTCCCGGACAAAGCAAGAAGCCACCCAGCACTCAGGTTCGACTGGAAGGATGACTTCAGGCTGGGCTCCTAGTCCGGCGAGAGCAGGACTTCCGATTCTCCTCATTCACGGGAGGCAAGAAGGTGCAGGTGTCTGTGCTGGTCACTTACAGCTCCGATCCTGGGGTTGGGATCCCAGAGGTGGAGAAGGAAGGAAATCATGCTCTTTTTAATTTCCTCTGTAAAAAAGAGCTTCCACTTTTTCCCCGATAAGGATGCCAGATTCTCAAACAAGAGGGTGGCCGTCAGTCTCACGTCATCCTGCCCCTGTGGTGACAGATGTGTCCTGAGTGAGTCCCCATCACCGGCGGTGCTTGCCGGCAACCCTCCCCCACCTCGCCTGAGGACGCTTCAGCACAGCGAGGCTGGGATCCAGGACATTCTTGTCACAGCCTCTAAGGGTTCCAGGAATCCATCTTGCTTTCCCAGAAGTCCTTGACCTGTACTCCACAAGGGTAAACAACTGTGGGCTTGAGGGCTTAAGTGGTACCAGAGAGAGAAGTCTTGATTTACACCTTTGGATAGCTGATGGGGAGGACTGACCACAGGAATGACAAACTGAGCGCTGGCAGCAGAAGGCCAGGAAGGGTTCCTGTTTATTTTGGATTTCACACACACCAGCCGGAACACATCAGTAGCCTACAATTATGGGACCTTTTTAAAAAAAATCTAAACTGCCTAACATCTGGGATACTTCTTCAAGATTTCAAATACTTCCTAAAGGGATCACAGATAGCTCAGGAATTTGGGCCTTAAGTCAGGAAGAGAGAGAGAGAGAGAGGTTAATCAAACAAACAAGTACCTAGCCCTGCTTTTGCATGTGAGAGATTATAGACTTTTCTTTCTTTTTAAAATTTCTTTACTGGGGGGTTAATGAGAGACCTTTCTTATATATTGTTCAGGAAGGCCGAGTCAGGTAGTGGGGACAATGACCATCTGTTACTTTAGAGACTTTGTTGACTGGCTCGGAGCTTTAACAAAGAGCAAAGAATTTCCCGGAGGCTTTCTTTCTCAGGTCTATAAATGAAGTTTAACATACTCATATGGAAACAGAAGGATATTGGGAGAAGTCATCTTGAGTAATAGAATATTATTTAGCTAAAAGGGGAGCAGGTCCAAAAAGACTGTTACCATGGATAGAAGAAGCCAGAGGAAGTCAGTTTGATGGTAGGGGCACAAGAAGTTGCCACACAGACAAGAATGGCATGAACAAAGGAAGTTCAGAGAGAGATCTTTAAAAAAAAAAAAGGTGGCTCTTCTAGGGCAAGGCCAGGGAAATTAATTTTACTACATTGAAATTAAATCTACCAACTAATCTGAGAGCTTATATAGTGAAAACAGAAGTGGGAAATTCTTTAAATATATCAGAAATAAGGCAAGTCTATACTTTAAAAAAGTTTCTTATAAAAAGAAAGCAAGACAATAACTAAGTTTTCTAAAGGTAGTTACTTTTAAAAATTTTTTCCCCTTTTGTTGCCCTTGTTATCATCATTGTTGTTATTATTATTATTGTTATTGCTATCATTGTTGTTATATAAGGCAGAGAGAAATTGGGGGGGAGACAGATGGGGGGATAAAGACAGACACCTGCAGACTTGCTTCACCACCTGTGAAGCGACTCCCCTGCAGGTGGGGAGCCGGGGGCTCAAACTGGGATCCTTACGCCAGTCCTTGCGCTTTGCACCATGTGCGCTTAACCCACTGAGCCACTGCTTAGCTCCCGGTAGTTACTTTAAAATTTTTTTTAAATTTATTTATTTTAAAAAGGAGACATTAGCAAAACCGTAGGATAGGAGGGGTACAACTCCACACAATTCTCACCACCAGAACTCTGCATCTCATCCCCTCCCCTGACAGCTTTCCTATTCTCTATCCCTCTGGGAGCATGGACCCAGGGTCACTGTGGGACGCAGAAGGTGGAAGGTCTGGCTTCTGTCACTGCTTCCCCGCTGAACATGGGCGTTGGCAGGTGGATCCATACTCCCAGCCCTGGTAGTTACTTTTTAAAAAGTCTTTCTGATTGTCCTCAAACCAAAGATATAATGAGAAGAAAAGAATCAACCAACTGGGATAAAGGGTGAACAGAAAAGAAGTGGTAAAAGTGTTTTGGGTGCTGAGAGTGAGAGCAGAGCTTCAATATTCTTGTTTGGAGATGCTAAAACTGAGTCACAAAGAGTCAGAGAATGAATGATGTGGGGGGGGGGGGCGAGGAGGGGTGACCATGCGGTTAGTAGCAGCAGGGCCTGGAGATGGAAACCATGCTTTTTTTTTTTTTTTTTTCTACCACTTTTCCCAAGTGTTATCATATTGTGGAAACTCCAGAAAAGAGCTTAAATATAATAAAAGGGACAAATGCTTGGTGATTATAGAGCTGCTTGCTTAATCCATGGGAAAACGTGTGGGCGAAGCATTGGAGTGTAGTTTAGTGTGCTTGCAGGCAGAAAACGTCACTGGATGGGTAGCAGCGTGCTGCTACGGAAAGCTGATTTTCTATCAGACTTGGCTTTTATAGAAATGCAATGGAACAGACACCTCTTACGGATGAGAAAGGACCAGCTGCGAAACAAGCAAGCCCATTTTTCTTTCTTCTGCAGTAAAATGAAGAAACGGTACCTGGATGCAAAACTTATAGGTAGACTTGTGGTTACAGAGGCTCAGATCAAAGGAAATCATTATCACTGAATCAACAACCATTTCCAGGAAGTCTTTGTTATTTTACAGAAGGCACTAAGCAGAGCAGGAGTCCATTACAGAGTGCTGAGGAGAAGATGCGGATGAAAAGTAGTATTTGTAAAGTGGAGAATGTCATCAAAAACAAACAGAAGAAGGCTGCTTTCTAAGCCCGGATCTATCTAAGTGACCATGTAAATAAAGGAAATTGAGAAACACCAAACAGGACAACAGCTGACTTATGCACACATATTACAGACCCCGAGTAGTCTGCTTAGTTCATCAGCTGTCAAAAGAGTCAGGGAGAAAGGGCCAGGTTGAAAAAGAAATGGAGGAAAGCCAGGAGGAGGAGATTGGACTTGAGAGATAACTTTAACATCTGCTATTCCATCCTGTCTTCACCTTCATTAGAGGTAAGATACAGTTGCTGGCTTGTGAAGCATGTGCAGAAGTGAAAAACCAAGTTTATAATGGACAATGACAGGCTTTTGAGTCTGGAGACCAAGAGGTAAATAGACAACTTAATGGAGACTTGATGCTTAAAAGGATGCAAGAGGGAGACAAGCAGTGGCCTTCCGTCTCCTCTGACAACACAAAAATGAGGAAGCAGATTGAGATAGCAGAGAAGCAGGTTTTACTAGATGTGAAAAAGATGCTTACATCAGAGACAGTAAATAAATCGAGAGTAAGCAATGTAAGAGACTTCTCCAGAGTGTTTCAAGAAAAGTGAGCCTCTCTCATCCACCAGGTTCCAGATGCCAGCATGATGCAGACCAGACTTCCCTGGACAGACGACCCCACCAATGTGTCCTGGAGCTCTGCTTCCCCAGAGCCCTGCCCCACTAGGGAAAGAGAGAGACAGGCTGGGAGTATGGATCCACCAGTCAACACCCATGTTCAGCGGGGAAGCAGTTACAGAAGCCAGACCTTCCACCTTCTGCACCCCACAATGACCCTGGGTCCATGCTCCCAGAGGGTTAAAGAATAGGAAAGCTGTCAGGGGAAGGGATGGGATATGGAGTTCTGGTGGTGGGAACTGTGTGGAGTTGTACCCCTCTTATCCTATGCTTTTTGTCAGTGTTTCCTTTTATAGATAAAAAAAAAGTGAGCCTCTGTTGCCTAACTGGGGGTATGGACTAGATCAAGGATTGACTTCTTCTTTTTTTTTTTTTTTTGGTGAAGGGCCAGACAGCAACTAATTAATTTAGACTTTGCAGGCCATGTGGCTTTTACAACAGCTAGTCAACTCTGCTGCTGACGTGTGAAAGCCGCTATTGACGACCGTGCACGCAGGGACTGTGGCCACGTTCTGATCAAGCTTAGCTGACAGTCAGGGACCGAGGGCTGGTCTTGACCCATGAGCTGTTTCTTGTTGTTAATATGGACACCGGGACAAAGTGAAGCACACAGCCATTTCAAGTTCTTGAATGCTGGACTTGGGAAAGGGGAGTGTTGGAGGTGGCCATCCCTTCATTCAGTCCTTAGTCCCGTATTAAATATAAAAGTTTGTGATCTCCTCAAAGCAGATTTTAAGATGAGGACTGAGGTGTAGGTCACTATCTGGAAGATGAGCTCAGCCGGCATGGCAGGGACCTGGGAACGGGATGCGAAGACAGGGAGACCGTGAGGGGGTAGGAAGGGGTGAACTCTTCCCGTGGTCTGTGGGGAGACCTGGAAAAGCTGGAAAGCTTGTCAATAGATTCTTGTTCTCATTGTGTGAGGCTTCTTCCCAGGGGGTTTCTCCACTAGACCGTGGCGTGTGGATGGGATAAGCTCAAGCACTACCTGAACCTTCTCTGTTCACTCACTTCTTCTGGGGAGGGAAGATTCCGGAACAGGCTCACTTACATCTTCAAAGAAGGTTCTTGTCTGCAGCACTATTTCTTTGAAGTAGAAGCTCACATCACGTTCTGTGAGCTGCTCCAGGATCTTTCTGAGAGCTTTCAAGCTTTCAGAGACGACTTCTGTGCGGGCCAGGTGATACAAGCCTCTGATGGTAGACTCCAGTATGATTTGCTTATGCTTCTTCACCTGTTTGGAAATAAGGTCTTTTGGAAACTTGTTCTATGTGTATCTGAAATAGAGTAGGAGACGCCAGGTAGAGGGACTGGACTTCTGTTTAGGGATACATGTACTCCAACCCAACCACCACCACCTTGACATTATATTGGGATTTTGACTTAGTTTTCCTGTGAGTACTCCATAGTTAAGTACTCCTTTTTTCATTCCTTCTGGTTTATTTTCTCTTCCTTTCCATTCTCTCTCTCTCTCTCTCCATTTCTTTCTTCTTCTTCTTTTTTTTTTTTTAACCTCCAGGGTTATTGCTGGGGCTCGGTGCCTGCACCGTGAATCCACTGTTCCTGGAGGCCATTTTTCCCCTTTTTGTTGCCCTTGTTATTGTAGCCTTGTTGTGGTTATTATTGTTGTTCTTGATGTCATCATTGTTGGATAGGACAGAGAGAAATGGAGAGGGGAAGACAGAGAGGAGGAGAGAAAGACAGACACCTGCAGACCTGCTTCACCGCCTGGGAAGCAACTTCCCTGCAGGTGGGGAGTCGGGGGTTCGAACCGGGATCCTTAGGCCGGTCCTTGTGCTTTGCGCCACCTGCGCTTAACCTGCTGCGCTACCGCTGGAGTACCACTCCATTTCTTTCATTCTTTCTTCCCTGCTTTCTCTTTTTCTTACTTCTTTTTTAAAAATTATCTTTATTTATTTATTGGATAGAGACAGCCAGAAATTGAGAGGGAAGGGGATGATAGAGAGGGAGAGAGACAGACACCTGCAGCCCTGCTTCACCACTCGTGAAGCTTTTCCCCTGCAGGTGGGGACCGGGGGCTTGAACCTGGGTCCTTGTGCCCTGTGACGTGTGCACTCAACCAGGTGCTCCTTTTTCTTCTTTTCCCTATCGCTTTCTTCCTCTTTCTGTTTTTTCTTCCTTTCTTTCTTTCTAATTTCACTTCTTTCTCTCTTTCTTTTTTCTTCCTTTCTTTTTTCTTTTTTCTTTCCTTTTCTCTCTCTTCCTTTCTTTACTTCTTCCTTTCTGCCACGGAAGCATCGCCATTCTAGGCTGACTTTTTCAGACAGAAAGACAGAGGGGCTGGGTGGGTGGTGGCACACCTGGTTCAGCACACGTGTTACAGTGCACACAGACCCGGGTTCAAGGCCCTGGCTCCCACCTGCAAGGGAAAAGCTTTGCGAGTGGTGAAGCAGGGCTACAGGTGTCTCTCTGCCTTCCTCTCAATTTCTGACTGTCTCTGTCCAATAAATAAATAAAGATAAAAGAAAGAAAGGCAGAGACAGAGACAGAGAGACAGGAAGACTCCCACAGCACAGAAGCTTCCTTCAGCTCAGTAGGGGCCAGTCTCGAACCTGGGCTGTGCCCATGACACAGAAGGCGCACTGCCTGAGTGAGCTATCTTGCCAGCCCCTTAAACCATCACTTCAAACTCTCCTTAAAGGCACGATGCTTCTCCTTCACATGTTCTTTACCTTCTGAGGGGCTCCAGAAGCTGCGTTCCCAAGCCCTCGGATGGCCATTTGCCTCAGAATGACGTTAGAGTCCCAGGCGCTCTGGTCCATCAAGAGCAGCACATCCTGCAGATTCCCGTGCTTCCAGAGAACGGGCTCTTGCATGAGCTGAAAATGACACAGTCCTCGTCGTTAGCTAAGGGAGTGCCTTCCCTTGAGGAAAGAGGGAAAGACATTAAGACTGTCATTAGAGAGGAGAAACTGGCTGATGAGGAAGCCTCGGGTGAACCAGCGAGTCTTTCCAAAGCTCAGCTCTAGGTGTGAGTAACTCAGGTCAATATTATGTGTGATGAGAAGCCACGTAACTAGTTAAGAAGATGCTCCTACGACGACAGAAGCCAGCCTACCACCTTCTGGCTCCCCGTAGAGAATTTTGGTCCAGACTCCCAGAGGGATAAAGAATAGGGAAGCTTCCAATGGAGGGGCTGGGACACCGAATGAATTGTGTGGCATTGTACTCCTCTTATCCTATGGGCTTATTAAGTCTATCATAAAAAATCTTAAATAAATCTTTAAAATTGGAAAAAGCGAAAGGATAGGGAAGTTTCCAGTGGAGGGGAATGGGGCATGGAACTCTGATGGTGGGAACTGTGTGGAGTTGTACCCCTGTGATCTTACAATCTTATTAACCACTATTAAATTACTAATAAAAGAAAAGAAGAGGGGAGTCGGGCAGTCGCGCAGGGACCGGCGTAAGGATCCTGGTTCGAGCCCCCGGCTCCCCACCTGCAGGGGAGTCGCTGCACAGGCGGTGAAGCAGGTCTGCAGGTGTCTGTCTTTCTCTCCCCCTCTCTGTCTTCCCCTCCTCTCTCCATTTCTCTCTGTCCTATCCAACAACGATGACATCAACAACAATAATAACTACAACAATAAAACAACAAGGGCAACAAAAGGGAATAAATAAATATTAAAAAAAAAAGAAAAGAAGATACTTCTATTTTCAATGAAAAAATAAGTTGGGGGCAGGAAAGGTGGAGTGGCAGGTGATAACTCTTCAGCAGAGACCGCCTTTATTGGAGCAGGAAGGAATAGTAATGTACTTGCTGGCTACTCTGGCTTGATGCCTCCGGGCCTATTCTCCATCGGTCTCTGACCTGACTCATTCCTGCAGACTCTCGAGAGGGCAGAAAGAGGTGGAAGGTCAGTTGTTGTCTCTCTCTCTCTGAAAGGTCTCTCCACCCCTAAACCATGTTCCCTGGTCCCAGGGTTCACTGAACACCTGACCCTGAGGAAGTACCCCCAAGGGAGCCCAGTGAGCATGCTGTGAGGGCTGCCCTCTCGCCTCAGAGTAGAAGGCCGTGCCCGTTATGCGGAAGTTCTCTGAAGAGGACGTGAGAGACGGCTGTAGTCGGTCCATGATGTCCAGGATGATCCCGTACTGCCACACGGCCATGCTCCTAGGAACACAGAAGCCCCCCCCCCCCCCCCAGAGGTCTGTACAGCGAGTCAACTGGCAAAGAGTCCAGCTGGAGCAAATGTCCATTTCTTTCTAGACATGGGGACATTCCCCATCTTTTTCCCCTTTCCCATTAGCAACACAGACTATCTGGAGGAACGTTCCATGGAAAAGCACCAGGCTTCAGAGTCAGGAAAGCTTACTCAGCCATCTAGCTGCTGTGTCATTTTCCACAACTCCCCACTGCTTCCGTGTTTTCCGAGGGGCTGGAGAGTGTAGGCTTGACCCTGCCACCTCCTTCCCACCCCCTTGCTCACATTTCTTTTGCTTTTTCTCCTGACTGTGAGTCCTTGGTGAGTCTGCTGCTCTCAACGAAGTTGCCCGCACTACATTATGACCTTGTCTGGAGCGGTCTCCTCCATGCCCACTTCTGGAATCATCGCATTTTGCTTACCTGGCCAGTGCACATATCCCTAAGTGGTGGGTGTTGGGGTTACAGAGCAAGGTCCATAAATTGTCCCCCTCGTCAGACTCTTTGGCGAGGCCTTCTCTCATGGCCTGGGCTTGTACGCACTTCAGCGTTGTTGTGGAAAGCCTGAAGGAGACAATACGATGGCACAAAACAAGTCAACTGCAAACCCACAGTGTGCATTGCCAGACTCATCGGAATTCCCACTCCCCACAATGCTCCCTCTCTCTTGTGTTAGTGGCCACTGTGCAAGGAAAGAACAAGGGGACTAATGCCACACTTCACTTCTGGGATCACGGTGCAATGATGAGTCAGTGCAAAAAGTCACCGTGTCTTCTCAGCCGGTCACGAGAAAACAAAGCTTTCAAGCCGACAGGACGTACAAAGTATCATCGTGAAGGGATTCTAAAATAGCACTTCAGAAAGTGCCGGGATGCCTCTTGCAATGGATAGTTGACCAGCTAGTCACTAGTCAGGAGTTTGCAGCTGCATGGCCAGTGCACATGTGTGCGTAAGGATCTAGGAATGACTATAGACCCTTGTCATCTTAGCCAGTTCACATGCACTATCGCAAGTGCATGCATTGGACTGAAAATGCCTCCCCAAAGGCCGATCTAACATTGAATGAAATACTGTGTGAACGGGTAAGGAAATAGCAATAAAAATATATCCAAAAAACAAAAAACAAAAACACCCCCCACCCCAGCTCTTGGGATAAGTACGAACTAAAAATTGGAAAGAAGAAGCAAGCTTTAATTCATGACTTAATGGAGAGTCTTTTTTTTTTTCTTCCTCTTTCCTTACGGTATATATATAAAAAAAATGCCGCTTCCTGGAATTGTGGAAAGATTAGATGGGACATGGTATTTCTTCCCATTTTTCTTTTTTTCTTGGTGGCAGTGAATACCACAGATTTACAGCTCTACTTAGAAGGTTTTTAATGAAAGCAACCAATAAATCGAGCCTCTAGGGGAGAAGATATTCATCCGTCATTGTCTGTTCTAAGCAACTTTCCTCCACCTTGCTTAGGAAAGAAGAGCCACAGAATTTAGGGTCAAATAGCAAAAGGCCACAGGTGAGTCACGCCTGGAAGTCTAGAATCCCAATCAGGCTTAGAAATGGGAAGAGCAGGGGGCCGGGCGGGTGATCCAGGAAGAGGGAGGAGTGCTTGCTGGCTACACACACAGGTGAATCTCAGGAGACAGCGCAGGTGAGGGTGACTGGCTACACACACAGGTGAAACTCAGGAGACAGAGCAGGTAGGGGTGGGGGTGACTGGCTACACACACAGGTGAAACTCAGGAGACAGAGCAGGTAGGGGTGACTGGCTACACACACAGGTGAATCTCAGGAGACAGAGCAGGTGAGGGTGACTGGCTACACACACAGGTGAAACTCAGGAGACAGAGCAGGTAGGGGTGGGGGTGACTGGCTACACACACAGGTGAAACTCAGGAGACAGAGCAGGTAGGGGTGGGGGTGACTGGCTACACACACAGGTGAAACTCAGGAGACAGAGCAGGTGAGGGTGACTGGCTACACACACAGGTGAATCTCAGGAGACAGCGTGTGGGGGGACTCAGAGTGGGATAAGCCAGCAAGAGAGGAGGAAATGCAGGTGACTACACTCAAGTGAAGCTCAGCAGACAGGAGTCAGAGGAGAACAGGGTGAAACTTTGACTGCGGGTGGGGGTACTGCACCACAGCAAGGAGCTCTGGGGAAGATACTGAAGACGGGACCTTGGGGCAGGGGCTTCGGGGTCCTAGATGGAGTGAGAGCGTGTTGCAGACACTCACGACGTGGAGCTGGGAGATGGAGCCCATGTGTAGACAGTTGTGCTGCAGACCACTGACCTCCAAATGCAATGAGAACAAGGCGAATCAGAAACACTGCGGGGCAGCAGAGAGGGCTTGTTCCTTCATGACAGCCCCGCTCGGCTTCTGCGTCCCTCTCCTGGGTGCTGGGTCGGGGCAGCTCGGAGGGGTCCTGCCCGGCCGGCCCTTTACCTGCAGGGATCTGCCATCTGCTGCTGTTCTCCGGGCAGTAGCACTCGCCGGCGGCGGTGGCTCACGATGGAAGTCAACATCTTCTGGCCCAGGGTGCAGCTGACCAGCTTCAGGAGGACAGTGAACAGCTCTGCGTACACCTTTGAGACAGACGTTCCTGTGGACACCACTTCATGTATTGCACAGGCTACCTGATGGGGTGGGGAGAAAGGCCTCCTGGTCAGGCAGGCTCTTTCCCTACAAGGGCATCTCTCTCTCTCTTTTTAAATTTTATTTTGTCTTTTATTAGTTACTTAATATTGATTTACAAAATTACCTGTCAACGGGTATAATGCCACACCGTTCCCACCACCAGAGTTCTGAATCCCAAGTCCCTCCGTTGCAAACCGCCGCGGTTCTCCCAAGCTTGCAGCTGGGGTGACCATCATCTCGGCAGCCCTCTGTGTATGTGTGCACATCGTTGCCTCCTTTTCCTTCTGGGCGCAGTCCTCTCTTCCCCTCCAAGGCACTCATGACCCAGTTACTATCTATAAATGTCTCCCCCTTTTTCTGCCTCTCTCTCCAGGTCCTGATGGAGCTGGAGTTCAAAGCCCTCTTATCCTCTTCCTCCCATCACTTCTCCTGCACTGGGAGTGTGGATCAAAGTTGTTTTGGGGTGCAGAAGGTGGGAGTTCTGGCTTCTGTAAGTGCTTCTCCGATGGACCTGGGCATTGGCAGATCAGTCCAGAAAAGGGAATCTTTCTAGGCTGAACTTCCAGCTTCTTTTTCTCCCCAAATAATTCCTTCCTTCCTTCCCTCCTTCCTTCCTTCCTTCCTTCCTTCCTTCTTTCCTTCTTTCCTTCTTCCCTTCTCTTTCTCTCTGTCTGTCTCTCTTTCTTTCTTTGTTTTTTCTTTTAATTTCATCTAGATTTTATCAGAGCACTGCTCAGCTCTGGCTATGGTGGTGCGGGAGGGTGAACTTGGGACTTAGAAGCCTCAGGCATGAGAGTCTTTCTTTCTCTCTTTCAAAGGAGCAATTAAAAAAAAAACTAAAAATTTTATTTAGTATTGGATAGAAACAGAGAAATTTAATATATGTGCTCAACCAGATGCACCACCACCTGGCCCCAAGACAGAGAAATTTAGAAAGGAGAGGGAGATAGAGAGGGAAAGAGACACAGAGAGAGACACCTGCAGTCCTGCTCCACCACTCGCGAAACATTCCCCTCTGCAGGTAGGGACCAGGGGCTTGAACCTGGCTCCTTGCTCACTGTAATGTGGGCGCTCAACCAGGTGCGCCACCGCCTGGTCCCTGTGAGAGTCCCTTTGCATAACCATTATGCTATCTTCCCCACCCAGGACTGGTTTCTTTGTTGATCCCACTCAGAGTAAAAAGCATACGAAAGAGTGAGGGACTCAGTCTATAAACTCTTCCATTTAGACTGTGTTTGTCCTTTAGAGCCTCCAAACTGCTGGATGGGCACCAGTCAGGTGGAACTAAAGGCTTTTCAGCCCTGAGATGTTTTTAACAAAAAGCAGTGCTTTGCCTGTCTGGAAGACTCATTGGGAAACAAGAGTTACACTGATTGCTTTTGAGGTGATGAAAGATTTACCCAGAAAAATGGTCAGCTATGGACACAATCACTACAGTAGTTTCCCAACTTAACCCAGAGCCAACTTAAGATCGGACCCTGAGAAGGGAAGCCGCAGCATTGATGTCACATCACCAAGTTCCAGGGAGGAGCACCAGGGAGCGAGCGGGGCGTCCAACTCACTGAGATTGACTCTGGCCCGGCTACGTCATCTTCTAACTGGCTCTGCAGTTTTTCTGTTAAGGCTGACAGCAGTTTGCCACTGGAGGCCGGGTTCTCTGCCAGGGCTTTCCAGATTGTCCTCGTGTTCCTGCCGTGGTGAGACAGGAATCAGATGAGGCCCAACTCCTTGGGTCACTCTAAAATCATGCTGCGACTAGTCCAACTTTCAGGGGCAGACAGACATGCTGACATTCCTAGAATAATAACAATGTCGTATGTGACAACCCTGCACTGCGGCCTCCATTACCAAGGCTTGTTAATGTCCAACAGGACAGGAGTAGCTGCCGCTGGCGTACACCAGGCGCTCGGCAGCAGGAGAAGTCTTCACTGTTCACTGTCCGTCTGTCTATTTTGCCTAGGGTGTATTAACCATCTCATCATCATTACGTATTTGTACTATTTGCGAAAAACATTACTTTGTGATTCAGATTTAAAATGATGATGATTATTTTCTAAAGGCAGAAGGCTTTCTGCCACCGGTTTTTTATTTTCACTCAGCAGATACACATTTCCCCCTCCTTCCTAGCACAGTGACTTTTGCTAGGAGAAGGGACCGGTCCAGTCAGCATCTACCTGTCAAAAGGCAGAGGCTTTAGCAACAGGTTGGAAACAACGGCCTCCATGTGGAAGCTGGCAATCTGGCTGATGGCTTCCAGGACAAAGGGGAAACTTTCCTCTTTCTGCCGGAGGACCGGCATGTGGTGATAAATGATGCTCAGCATCTCCAGCACCTAGGCGGCACAAAGCGAAATCAAGCGTTAAGTTTGCTCTTTTCCCTTTTCAATAAGGGCTCGGAGATACAAAGTATCTCTGATACAAGAGACACGTTCTGCATGGGTGACTGAGGACTTACAGATGTTTCTTTATGTAATACACTGTAAGACAATGTGAACGCCTGTGTACAAACAAACAGAAAGGACTTCTGGAATAAGACAATGTTCTGACACTGGGCACTCAAGGCTCACCAGTGTCCTGGAGCCTCCCCTCCCCAGAGCCCGGCCCCACTAGTGAGAGAAGAGAAACAGGCTGGGGGGGTGGATCCACCTGCCAACACCCATGTCCAGCGGAGAAGCAGTGACAGAAGCCAGAACTCCCACCTTCTGCTCCCCATAAAGAATTCTGGTCCAGACTCCCAGAGGGATAAAGAACAGGGAAGCTTCCAGTGGAGGGGAGGGGACACGGAACTCTGGTGGTGGGAACTGTGTGGGATTGTCCCCCTGTGATCTTACAATCTTGTTCATCCTGATTAAATCACTTGTAAAAAAATAATGAGGTGGGTGAATGGAAGACAGCTTAATAGAAAAGATGAAGCCGTATCCCACAAGACAATGAAGGTCACATATATATGCTTATAGATGCTTTCTTAAAAAAACTTATTTTATTTGATAGAGACATAGAGAAACTGAGGGGGGAGTTGAGAGGGAGAGAGAGAGACAGACAGAGGACACCTGCAGCCCTGATTCACCACTCGTGAGGCTGTCCCCTTGAAGGTGGGGGCCAGGGGCTTGAACCTGGGTCCTTGTGCACTTGTGCACTGTAATGGATACACTTAACCAAGGCCAAGGCCAAGGGCAACAGGGATGGTGACACACTTTTGGATTTTTGATAAGAGGCACAGTATGTCTTTATGCTAATGTAAGCGTGTTTCTGATACTCTTATTGCTTATTTTAGGTAGACATGTTTGGGTTAAATATAACATTTTCAGGGCTATGGAGATAGCCTAGTGGCAGGGCACTGAATCTGAATGAGAGGTACCAGGTGTCATTACTGGAACCACCAGAACTGAGCAGTACTCTGGTCAAACAAAGCAAAACATCATTAAAACATGATTATCAGATAGTCCTATTTTAATGCTATTTGGAGAAGTTTTATGTTCCTTTTGTAAGTATTTGCTTATCACATGAACAACTTCCACTTTTGCTAAATACAAAACCCTCCACAAATATTCCAAATTTATTAGCCGTTGCTTCTGCCATAACTACCCCAGTGTCAGCTGCACTGCATATTCTCAAAAAAGGTTTCTGAAAAAAACTTGAATGTAGGGAGTTAAACACAAATGGTGCAAAGTGCAAGGGCCGGTGTAAGGATCCCATTTCGAGCCCCTGGCTCCCCACCAGCCAGGGAGTCGCTTCACAGGCGGTGAAGCAGGTCTGCAGGTGTCTTTCTCTCTCTCTCTCTCTCTCCTCTTCCTCTCTTCATTTCTCTCTGTCCTATCCAATAACGACAACAACAATAAAACAAGGACAACAAAAGGGAATAAATAAATATTAAAAAAAGAATCTAAAAAAAAAATCTTGAATGTAAGGAACTGAAAGATGAGTACCAGATGACTGGAGGGTTTCACTCAGATGTGGGATATTGGAAGTTGAAATACATGCATTTGCAAAAATAAAATAAAATAAAATAAAAAGTGCCCAAACTGCCTCTAAGACCCAGTAAGAGCTACGGCGGTCAGTGTGTGTGCTGGGGAGTGTCACAGAAATCTGACAGTGGCTGCCGCGTGGAACTAGAAGCTTATAACTAAAATGCTCTAATTAGTGATTTAATAATGATGATAAGATTGTAACATAAACAGGGGTACAATGCCAGTACACTTCCTAGCATCAAAGTTCCATGTCCCATCCCCCACTGGAAGCTTCTCTGTCCCTCTAGGGAGTATGAGCCCAAGTTCTTTATGGGGTGCAGAAGATGGGAGGTCTAACCCTATAACCTTGTAAACCATTATTAAACCACTGACAAAAAATTTAAAAAAGGAAAAAAAAAACCTAGAAGAAAGCGGTAAGCACAGAAATAATTAAAAAATCTTTATTTATTGGATAGAGGCAGTCAGAAATTGAGAGGATAGGGGAGATAGAGAGGGAGAGAAGGAGAGAGACAGAGAGACAGCTGCAGTCCTGCTTCACCACATGCAAAGCTTTCCATCTGTAGGTGGGCATCAGGGGCTCGAACCTGCATCCTTGTGCACTGTAACATGTGCACTCAACCAGGTGCACCACCACCAGTCCCCAGAAATAATTTCTAATTCCCTTACACAAAAGTCATGTTTTAGAGAATTCTTTAATTTTGAATGGTTGGCTGTAGGCTCTGGAGACTTCCTTAACCTTCAGATACTGTCACTGCATTCTGTTTGGGACTCCAAGAGGCAGGGGAGGCCACTGCTGTTGGGAACTCTTCAGCACACCTCTTGGGTTTAAATCCAACTGAGTTGTTCACCCAACTTAGCTCTACGGAGAAGGATTGAAGATGTTTCCCTCAGGCAGCTCCCTGCCAACAGACGTCCTTATAAGACAACAAACAAGTGGCAGTGAGGACAGAAACTCCCCTGACAGCCAGGAAAAGTAGCAGCAGAATTTCCTGTAATTTGGATGCGTCTGTGTCTGAGTTGCTTACTCCAGTCAGAGAATAATAGTCTGTAAAGATTTTATGATAAAGAATGGGAGCTACTCTCTGCTCTAATCCAGCTTTCCAGCCCCTTTCTCTTCTCTGACACCATCTTCCCAGACAGTATTTTTGCTCAATTCCAAGTTAGCTATTAACTCAAGCAAAAAAAAAAAAAAAAAACTATGATAGTCATGGGACCCTAGGAGCATGCCTAAAACGGACTTCCTAGCTTCCTTCCATGCTAGGATCCCTATTCTCTCTCTCTTTTAAAAAATTTTTAAGATTTATTTATTTTTCCTTTTGTTGCCCTTGTTGTTTTTCGTTATTGTAGTTATTATTGTTGTTATTGTTGTCATTGCTGTTAGATAGGACAGAGAGAAATGGAGAGAGGAGGCGAAGACGGAGAGGGGGAGAGAAAGACAGACACCTGCAGACCTGCTTCACCACCTGTGAAGCGACTCCCCTGCAGGTGGGGAGCCGGGGGCTCGAACCGGGATCCTTCTGCTGGTCCTTGCGCTTTGTGCCACGTGCGCTTAATCCCCTGCGCTACCGCCCGACTCCCCCCCATTCTCATCTGATCTATTCCTGCTTTTTGTTCCTGCTCATTAACCATTTTGTCCTGCTTTATATCTTGCTGCCTTTCAGCCACCAAGTTGCAGACACTACCATGATTCTATCCTGACCTCCCTGGGCAGACAACGTCACCAGTGTGTCCTGGAACCTCACCTCTAGTCATTTCTAAGACAAAGCAGAAGATTGGTATATAAATAATAATTGCATGGAAATATGGTGGTTTGTGGGCCCTGCCAATGTTCAACCACATTTGCACAATTTCCCAACACAGGGCCCTGCACAACTGGGGAAAGATAGAAACAGCCTGGGGTTATGGGCTGGCCTGTCAATGCCCAAGTCCATTGCAGAAGCAATTATAGAAGCAAGAACTGCCGCCTTTGACACCTCCCAAATAATCTATATTCCCACTGGGGGAGAAATGACAGGGGAAAGATGACCAGAGGGCTCTGAAGTCCAACTCCATCAGAGAGAAGAGGAAAAAAGGGAGGGACATGTGGATGTAGTAATAGGTGTAGGTGTGACTTGGAAAGGAAGAGAAGATGGGACCATAGGAAAATACGGGCAAATCTACACAAATATAGACAGATAGTTGTATAAATAATAGTTAACCCATATCTATAACCTTAAGAGAACTGCTGGAGCTTTCAGTGGAGGGACTGGGGATCCAGAACTCTGGTGGTGAGAATGGTATGGAGTTGTACCCCTGCTGTCTTGTAATTTTGTAAATCAGTGTTAAATCACGAATACAAAGACTTTTATGGTCACAGGGCAGACAGACAATGGCAGCAGGTGGAGACAGGCGCTCAGGACAGCTGGGCTGTTAGTAGCCCACTTGGGTGTCTACGAAGGACCCTTCAAGCTGAACATGTTCTTGCCTGTAATCCATCAAAGGACAGTTGTGCCTCTGTGATTTCAGCCTCTGGGGACCAGAACTATACAGAATGTCTGCTTGCAAGTCCTGTGAGAAGCAGCAATGGGATTGGCACGCGGGTTGTTGAGGTTCTGGTCAACCGTCAAGCTGGCTGTGGGCTCACCTGATCTTCCAGCTCAGCTCCGTGCTCCCTCAGGGCAGTGGTCATCCAGATGCCACAGGCCCTTGTACACTTGGGGCTCAGACTCTCCAGACCATCCAGGGTTTCTTCCAAGAACATGATAATGTCTTCACATGGAATCAGCTTGCTGACGATCTGAGAATGCACCCAGAGAGACTTAGGTTATACCCACCTCCCTTCACACTTGGCTTTCTGAAACACAGCCCTTCTCTTTGCTTTAGGATATCAGAAGCCACTGGGCCGTCAAACAGCTGGAACGTGTCAGATCATGGGAACTAGATAAACTGCCAAATAACACAGAGAGTGTGTGTATTTCACAACCAGCACAAGTGCACACAGTGTCCTTGACTTTTACGATGAAAACTCTCAGCGAGCTTTTTCATTTCAGGTTGAGATAAGCTCCTTCACAAGTCCCGGAAGGAAGACCCCCACGTTGACCCTGACAGTCTTGAACCTCATTACTCACTTCTTTCTTTAGCCCAAGCTCAATGCTACTTCCCTTCCACCCGGGGGTATTCTTGTCCAGCTGTCTCTGACGTTCTTCTTTCCACATATCCTCTTGGAAAAGATACCTCTCTTATCAGCTTTATTTTGTTCAGTTGTTACCTGCCATGTTATTTATCTGTCTGACTCCCTCTGCTAGACACAGGCTCAACTGAGGCCAGTATTTTGTCTTATCTATTCTCAGAGTTTAGAGCAAAGTCTGGAAAATGGTAGTCTCACAGGACCTAGCAGGTAAATTGAAAACCTGGGTGAATTTATCAACCAGTTCTCACAATTCTAAGAGGAAGCATATGGTATCTCTTTATCTGCAGCTTCAGTCAGTGCACTCAGAGTGCTTCTGCAGATTCCAGCTTTCTTCCCTCTGCCTCCTCTTCTACCACTAAAGTGGGCCCCCGATAAAAAAGGCTGTAGGATCTGAGATGGCCAGTGGCCAGTGTTTATGGGGTATGCATATCCACAATTAACAACTGGCAGGACAAAGTTCTCTATTAGCTGGAAAGACGAGACTGTAGCCCTCCTACACAGTGGGATCTAGCTCGCTCACTTAGAAATCTACTCAGAAAAGACTCTACCCCCCTGGGTCTCTCCTCCACATCCATACCGGTTACCTTTGCCAATTTAGAAGAAATCTGGATCTGAATCTGTTCATCAGCACATTCCAGCCCTTCCTGCAAACCTTGCAGTCTTTCCAGTTCCAGATGAATACCTGGAATCCAAGCAGGGGGCAGAGGTGAGTGTCAAGGCCCTACAGAGAGTGCAAAGCCTGGTTCTGTTTTAATGCTGCTGGACACCTTTAATATGCTCACTAGGCTGTCTGGTGAGCTGGGGAGCTTATGGACAAATAGGGCCCAAGTACATGCCCAAGTAGGCCCTCCATGTTGGGCGCCATGTTCCAGCTACAACATCAGTTTCCGTTCTGACTCATAGACACCATCTAAGTAAGGTAGCTTGTTCTCTGATAATCCCAATTCCCCATATGAGGAAATTGTGAGAGAGAGATGTGAAATTAGTTGACCATCGTCATCCAGTGGATGAACCTAGAGGAGTTGGGGTTTGAACCATGATCTGTCCTGACGTCAGTGCCCAGGCCCTTACTCCCTCATTACATTGATGTTTCTTCAGCAGCTCCACTGCGCAGTAGTGGAGTGACACTGGAGTGAATGAAGAGTCCTTTAGTAAGAAGCTGACACCAGCAAGCGTAAGTAGTTGTGGAAATGGGTTTACAAACGTAGAGCTCAAGGCAATGACTTCTGGTCTGCATTCATTGTCCTAGCTGTGGAGAGTAACACCTGACCCACTTTGAGAAAGACAGTTTAGTTCAACGGAGCGCATGTGGATTTCAGAGTCAGCCTGGGACTCATGGCCCAGCGCACTATCACCAATAACTCCAGTAATTGGCAAACGTCTTTGTTTCAGATTCCACCCTGCAAAACTGGTGGAACAGCAACCCGCTGAACGTGAGGAAGTATTTGCAAATCATGTATCCGATAAAGTTTATCTTTTAATTTTTATCTATTACTTGTTTTGAGATGTTTTATCTATTACTTGTTTTGAGGGCCCCACCCCTGTAACTCTATTCCTCCCAGACTTGCGTCCACTGGGCTAGTGGTAAGCAGAGTCTTCTTCTATTGACTTCTTATTCCTTTTATTTCAGATCATCAGGGAGAGAGGGAGAGAGAACACACAGAAAGGAAGAGACTGGAACAACACAATAGACCCCTTTGTGGGCCCCTATAGGACCTTGTCCTCAACTTGGATCAATAACGGCAGACAATGTTCTATCCTCCGAAGGGAGGCTGGACAACATACCCTGTGCTACACCTGAGGAAGACGGGTCCTGATATTGGGGCAGCTTGGAACATTCCTACTCATGACCACAGAATGTGAGCTCAGATCTACAGGGATGCAGAGGTCACACAGGCTCCTAAGCTAATATGGGCTCCAGGCCACATCAAATCGATGGGGTTTATAGTCAACAATATTTATACCCCTTTCCCATATTTGGGAGCTACTCTCTTTCTTGATCCAGCTTTCTGGTCCTTTTTCCAGCCATGACATCATCTCCCCAGACAATAACTTGGATCCACCTGCATATCAGATTTCAGGTTCAGGGGGGAAAAAAAAAGAAGAAAGACTAGTATAGCCACAGGCCCTTTGGAATATAACTAAAATATGCCTGCTAGCTATCTACAAAATGTAGGACCCCCCAACATTCCATCTGCACTATTTCAGACTTTAGGTTCATGATTGATCAACAATTTGGCTGTGTATGTTAACTCTCTTTTCAGCCACCAGGTTCCAGATGTCAGCATGATGCTGACCAGGCATCCCTGGACAGACAACCCCACCAATGTGTCCTGGAGCTCTGCTTCCCCAGAGCCCTTCCCCACTAGGCAGGCTGGAAGTATGGATCCACCTGCCAACACCCATGTTCAGTGGGGAAGCAATTACAGAAGCCAGAACTTCCACCTTCTGCATCCCACAATGACCTTGAGTCCATACTCCCAGAGGGATAAAGAATAGGAAAGCTATCAGGGGAGGGGATGGGATACTGAGTTCTGGTGGTGGGAACTGTGTGGAGTTGTACCCCTCTTATCCTATGGTTTTGTCAATGTTTCCTTTTTATAAATAAAAAATTTAAAAAATTAAAAAAAGAAGTTATCACTAGAAAACTTTGTGACTGTTTGAAGATAGATGCTAACTAGAGGTACTGTGGTCATTTTAGTCAAGATGACGTTATGTCAGTTAAATCAATTGAAAGTTGAGCAGTACCAGTGAGCAGGAATGAGTATTTTGTTTAACATCACCTTAGTTACTTGCATTTAGTAGGGACTTAATAATTATTGTTATTCTCTGCCATGCTTACCTCATCAATGAAGAAAAGCAACTTAACGTGAGGAATGAAATATAGAATCTGCTTTTTTTTGGCTAATGATAGGGTTCAAGAGGTTGAATTTTGCTGGTTTCAGGGAAATAAAGTAGACTATGGGTAGACTAGTAACAAGAGTCCAGTCCCTTCCTTCCCATGAGTCCCCTTTCTGCTGCACTTCATTCTCACTGGAAGGGTTTTTTTGTTATCACAAACAAAAAAATTTTTTTCCCCTGGCTCGGTAAAAACATTCTTTAGTGAACTATCTTACCATATCCCAAGGGATTTTCATACCTACTCTGACTCTGCTAAAATATCTATTTTTCTTTTAGACAGAAAAACCCGTCTCTTGAACCAAATACTACCATTTGCCTTTAAGACACTTTTCTTTACAGTTGATTTCACTGGGGGCTGGGGAGATAATGAATTACAGCCAAAATGTTTATACATATGTATCTTTACTTTTTTTTTAAATTAACGTTACATTGCACTTAACATCATGTGCATTAAAAAAATTTATTTAAAATGGGATCACTGACATCACACCATGAAAACTTCAGCTCTGCCCTTCCCCTCTCCCCCACCCCGAGGTAGCCCCTAAGTTGTCTTATGTCCTAGAAGTTGACTTTTGTTTCACATGTTTCACCCAGTTGTTCAGTTTCTCTGTCTGAGTGAAAGCAAACCATAACCCGATGTTCTCATGTGAATCTTTGAGTTGTAATCACAATGTCCCCCCCACCATCGGAACAGAGCTGGGCACATAGTTTCCTGAATACCTAACGAGATGAAGAGCTGAATTTGGGCCTGAGGCAGCATTCAGCCTACAGACCCCGTTCTAGCTGTACTCGGTCTATGTAGGCAGATCTGGTCACACACACAGTACAGAACTGTCCTCAGCAAATCACCTGTTATTTAACTAGGAAAGGGGGCCCTGATGGTTAGTTTCACCCAGAGACTGAGATTTTAAATATCTCACACTTAATAGCTACTGACAGTTATTTACATGAATTCTGAGAGCAGCCAGAGGTCCTGCTTTGTAAACTGGAAAATCCTCCAAGAAGCTGTTTTTGTCACTCAGCACTGTAATAGGAGTGCGGTTTCCTCCCAGAGAAAACCGTGGACTAGTGGAAACATCACTAATACACCCAATTGCCCAGAAATTTTCACCAGACGCAGTGAAATCATTTTTACCTCCTTTAATGGATCTTTGCTGATGTTTTGGTGCTATTACCATTATTTTTTAAAACAGAAAAACAGAACCATCAAAGAAAAAAGTGGCTTGTTTCAGATCCAGGAGAGACCAATGCTATGACATAATTAAAGTCTGCAACTCAGGATATCTGAACTGGAAAGAGAGGGAGAGAGAGAGAGAGGGAGAGAGAGAGAGAAGGAAGGAGGAGGAAAAACAAGAAACAAGGAGAAGAATGAAAGCAATAAAACTTTTTTTTTTGTCTCCAGGGTTGTTGCTGGGGCTTAGTGCCTGCACTACGAATCCACTGCTCCTGGAGGCTATTTTTCCCCATTTTGTTGCCCTTGTTGCACTTGTAGTTGTTATTATTGTCATAGCTGTTGTTGTTGCATAGGACAGAGAGAAATGGAGAGAGGAGGGGGAGACAGAGAGGAGAGAAAGACAGACACCTGCAGACCTGCTTCACCGCCTGTGAAGCGACTCCCCTGCAGGTGGGGAGCTGGGGGCTTGAACTGGGATCCTTACGCCGGTCCTTGTGCTTTGTGCCACGTGCACTTAACCCACTGCGCTACCTCTCAGCCCCTCCGAATTTTTTTTTTAACCAACTCTGGCTTAATCTGATAGCACTGGGGATTGAACCTGAGACCTTTGGTATCTTAAGCATGAAAACCTTTTCATATAACCCTCTAAAACAGATATCTTCACTTGTGACTTTCTCATCTTTCCCTCATTTTTCTTTTTCTTTTTTTTTTATTAATTTTTTTATTTTTGAGGGAGATGCAGAGAGAGACACACTCAGAGAAACACCAGAGCCCTGCTCAGCTCTGGCTTATGGTGGTGTGAGGGATTGAACCTGGGATTTAGGAGCCTCAGGCATGAGAGTCTGTTTGCATAACCATGATGCTGTCACCCCCACCCTCCCTCATTTTTCTTTCCCTTCCATTCTTCTCAGCGACTGAATGGTGGCTTATGAAGAGACTACAGTGGTGTAGTCCCACGACTCAAGTGCAGTGCTCCCGCCCTCCAGGAACAACCTGCTGGCCACCATGGTTTTTACAAGGCCTTAGAGACAGCTTGGCTCCTTACCTTTCATACAGAACAGGCCGATAGCTGAGCTAGCAGAGGCCTGCCGGATGGTGGGCAGGGTGTCACAGGAGTGAGGAGCCAGGAGACCCAGCAGGGCGCCGATCTTAAAGTTGTCTGGTGCCTGCAGAACACGGGGGCAGCTCGGTGGCATCTCAGGGTATTCCCGACACTGGGCGTTGAGCCTCCTGCTCTTGCCCTTACAGGAGGAACTCTGAACCCTGAGCTTCTCCTTTGAGGGGTAGTACGAAACGCAGACAGGTTTGCAAAGACAGCTGATCTGCTTACTTTTAGGGCACTGGCCCGCCCCATTCTGGAGTTAGGAGAGAGCCAACTCGCATGGGCCTCTGGGAAGTGCCCTGCATTGGGGTCATGCCACTGGAGTTTTGGATACTGTGGGACCTGGGTCTCTGCTGTCAGTCTGGCCTCTTCGCTCTAGGGTGCGACTTACCTCAATGTCACTTGTCAGCACTTTTGCGGTGATCTGGAAGGCTCTTTCTCTCTCCCACTCTTTTTGTGAAACAAGCCACATTCGCAGAAGCTATTGGTCAAAGAGCAAATATCCTTTCTTCAATGTTTTCTCATCCCTTCATTTCCTTATGAACAAGATGCTCACCTCCACCCGCCACCCCGTTCGGGTGGACTGACCTCTGTGGTGGAGGGGGTGGGTCAGGTGGGATGTCTCCCTGGGGAAGAGCTGGGATCGGGGATGGAGGGCTGCATTGAGCCGAGCCCTGCTTACGTTAAAGACCTCGTGACAGTCTTCTCCATCAGTGTTGTTCCACATCATGGTTCTCACGAGTTTTCCTAAGGCATCCATGGATCGTTCATAGAGAAACTGAAATCAGACATGAGTGGGGACCTCAGGCTGAGGGAGAGCGCGAAATAGCACTGCAGATCTTGATTATACTAAGGCCTCACCCCTGCATACATGGATGTGCTCTTTGTCCTGATCCGTCTGGCCGTCATCTTTCAGTTCTTCTAGAGGTGGAAGGGGCAGGAGCCTCCGAATATTCTCTTCAAGAATATTAAGATGGTCATTTAGAGAGAGCTGAGGATTCAGCTGGCTAAAACAGAGGACCACAGAGAGGACTGAATATTGTGTTGACAGACAAAGCATGGATCAGTAGAGATCCCAAGGACTGCTGATCACCTCTGAAAAGGTCACACACATTCTCTGGCATTTTGGGATGTTTAAGAAGGTGGTGACAGCAATGGGGAAAGACTGGGGACGTAGATTCAGACTTTATGGGTAAGCACAGCCAATGTGCCTCAGTTTTAATCCATCAGAGTGATCAAAACATCATCACTTGTTTTGCATTAACACTTGATGGTATGACCTATGATTACAGTCATCTGCATTTTCTCCAGCACACGTGTGTGGAGTGTTTGTGTTGTGTGTGTAAGAGAGATTGATTTTAAGTATGTGGAGAACTAAGTTTTTTTCCCCCAGTAATAGTGGAGTATTCTTTCTTCCTTTCTTCTCCTCTCCCATCTTCTCTACTTTTCTTCCTCCTCTTGCCTTTCCTTTCTACCTTCCATCTGATGTTCCTTTATCCCTCCTCTCCTTTCCCTTTTCCTTCCTTCCTTCCTTCCTTCCTTCCTTCCTTCCTTTCTTCCTTCCTTCCTTCCTTCCTTCCTTCTTTTCTGCCAGTGATTTATAAAAGACACCATCAGAATATGTACAAATCTTGACATCACTTGGGAAGTTACAATGTTCAATAACCATGAAGTGTCCTACTTAAGACTGAGTGTAAATTAGGTTAGTACAATAGCACTTGTCAAATGAGCAAAGATTAAAAATGACAACCCCGCCGGGGCAGGTTGAAACGGTCCCCTCACAGAGGATGCGGGACGTCTCTATTGAGAACGATAGATGTATCGCTATATTCTGAACAGTCTTCTCACCTTTATTGTCTGGATGACTTGAAGATAAACGTTTGAGTTACAGTTTATGTTCAACATGCAGCATCCAGTCACAGTGTGAAGGTAAGTGAACGTCAGATCTAGAGGGCTTTCATTATATCTGATATAAAGATTTCTATGCCTTGCAACAGTGTAGTTCCTCAAAAAATTAAAAACATTCCCAAAAGGATCAAGAGAAGTGTTTGGAAGGGATATCTGCGTATCCACATTTGTAGAAGCATTATTTGTAATAGTCAAAACATGAGAACAGGCCAAATGCCCATAGTGGATGGATGGATCACGAAACATAGTATATGCACAATATGGAATAGTTCTCGGAATTCAGAAGGATCAATGAAACATAGTATATGCACAATATGGAATAGTTCTCAAAATAAAGGATCAACGAAACATAGTATATGCACAATATGGAATAGTTCTCGGAATTCAGAAGGATCAATGAAACATAGTATATGCACAATATGGAATAGTTCTCGGAATAAAGGATCAACAAAACATAGTATATGCACAATATGGAATAGTTCTCGGAATTCAAAAGGAATGGACTTCCAGAGGAAGCACAGCTGCCACACATCACTCCCCAGAGTTAAAGCAACAACAACAACAACAAAATCACCTGAAGAACAACTCACTTAAATTGAGGAGGTGGGGAGTCGGGCAGTAGCGCAGCAGGTGGTTAAGCGCAGGTGGCACAAAGCACAAGGACTGGCGTAAGGATCTCGGCTCCAGCCCCCGGCTCCCCACCTGCAGGGGAGTCGACTCGCTTCACAGGTGGTGAAGCAGGTCTGCAGGTGTCTGTCTTTCTCTCCCCCCCTCTGTCTTCCTCTCCTCTCTCCATTTCTCTCTGTCCTATCTAACAATGATGACATCAATAACGACGACAATAATAACTACAACAACAATGAAAAACAAGGGCAACAAAAGGGAAAATAAATAAATTAATATTAAAAAGAGAAGCTAAAAAAAATTGAGGAGGGGGAATCACTCCCAGATAAGATACCCTATATGAGGCCAACATCACTCTGATCCTAGAAAAGGACTACCATAAAAGAAAACGCTAGACCTCTATTCCCCATAAAAATTGGTGCAAAGAACTGCAACAGAATCTTGGCAAATCAAATGCATGGCCATATCAAGAGGACAATAAGTAGGATTTGTCCCTGGGAAACAGGGCTAGTTCAACATCCACAAATCCATCAATGTAATCCACCATATCGACAAAAAGAAAGGTGAAAGTCACATGGTCATATAAATTGAAATGAATTTGACAAGATCCAACATCCATTTATGATAAAAATGCTTCAGAAATTGGGAATAGAAAGTTGATTCTTCAACACAGTCAAGGATATGACAAACGCACAACCAACATCACTTTCAATGGGGAAAAGCCAAAGCTTGCATCTTAAAATCGGGGACCAGACAAGGATGTCCACTGTCACTGTTACCACGCAGTATATTCCTTGAGGTCCTCATCACTGTAGTCAGGTATGAAAGAGATGTCAAAGGTATAAAAGTTGGAATGGAAGAAACCTCCCTGGACAGACAACCTCACCCATGTGTCCTAGGACCTCCCCTCCCCAGAGCCCTGCCCCACTGGGGACACATAGAACAGCCTGGAAGGATGGAGCCACCTGCCAACACCCAGGTCCAGCGGAGAAGCCATGATGGAAGCCAGACCTCCCACCTTCTGCTCCCCATAAAGAGTTTGGGTCCAGACTCCCAGAGGGATAAAGAATAAGGAAGCTGGGAGTCGGGCGATAGCGCAGCGGGTTAAGCGTACATGGCGCGAAGCGCAAGGACCGGCAAAAAGATCCTGGTTCGAGCCCCCAGCTCCCCACCTGCAGGGGAGTCGCTTCACAAGCGGTGAAGCAAGTCTGCAGGTGTCTCTCCCCTTCTCTGTCATCCCCTCCTCTCTCCATTTCTCTCTGTCCTATTCAACAATGATGACAACAACAACAATAATAATAACTACAACAATAAAAAACAACAAGGGCAACAAGGGCAACAAAAGGGAAAATAAATTAATATTAAAAAAAAAGAATAGGGAAGCTTCCAATGGAGGGGATGGGGTAGATCATTTCTCAAATGATGAAGCAGGTCAGCAGGTGTCTTTCTTTTTCTCTCCCTATCAACCCCTCCCCTCTCAATTTCTCTCTGTCTTATCCAATAAAATGGAAAAAAAAAAAAGGCCACAGGAGCAGTGGATTCGTAGTGCAGATACCGAGCCCCAGAGATAACCTTGCAGGTAAAAACAAACAACAAAACAAACAAACAAAACAAAAACAACAACACAAAAACACTTTAAATAAGCAGACCTTCATGAAGGACTGACAATAACATGGGGGTATGCAAGATGAAATGAAAAAAACTAGGATGAAGAAATCATCTTCAGAGTATAATCCCAACTCTACTCCAATAGCAGGATCAGAGATAAAGACTTGAAGGAGACAAACCAAAATGCAGAGCAAAGAAGGGCTGGGGGTGGTTTTTATTACTGAACATACTTTCTCACAGTCCCCAACTTTTAGCAGTGAGCTTTAATAACCTCAGGGAAGATATTATTTTAAAACGTGGCTTCAAATTGTTGTTTTTTCCCCTCAGGCCTACTGCTGCTGTTAAGTGGAATATTATTAGGGGTTTCATCTGTTTTTAATGGGAATATTATAATTTGCCAGCGGCGTAACATCTCGGAAGAAAAATTTCCATTTGCACAGAAGCCTCAGTTCTCTTCTCATATATCAATATATTGGATTTCTCTGAGTAGCTCTTTAGTCTTTGTCAGTCATTAAATGGTCACCCTCTTAGTCATTCCATAACTACAGAAAGAGGAATAAAAACCAAAAATCAAAAAAAATCTTTTTGAAAATAGAAGGATGAATATAGGATGATCCCACTCATAGAAGTTGAGGAATAAGAACAGAAGGGGGAACACTAAGCAGAACCTGGACTGGAGTTGGTGTGTTGCACCAGTGTCCAAGACTCTGGGTGGGTGGGTGTTTGGAGAGTCAAGGTCCTGGAGAAAGATGACAGAGGACCTAGTGGGGGTTGTATTGTCATGTGGAGAACTGAGAAATGTTATGCGTGTACAAACTATTGTACTTACTGTTGAATGTAAACCATTAATTCCCCCAGTAATGAATAAACAAAACAATACAAAACAAACAAAAAACAACCGTTCTAATTGTCTACTCTGGTGACTCAGCTGAGTGGCAGGAGCACACAGATAAGGAAATATATATTTTTTCCATTTGAGAATGACGAGATTTTTTTTTTTTCTACCTGAGGTATCTGATGGCGACTGAGGCTTTCCACCGGATGGGGCTAGCTAAGGAGTCCAGAGGCTCATCCCTGATGAAATTCTGCAAAGGCAAATGGAAGGGAAATAATCCAGGAAGTGTGTGTGTGTGTGTGTGTGTGTGTGTGTGTGTGTGTGTTATGTAGAGTCGTAACTTCAACAAGCTGTTGGGTGCCCCTGTTCAGATATACGTCAGAGAGCGTGACTTGGTGCAGGTGAGTTCTGCTCTTTTTCTAAAAAGTCTTTTCATTATCTTTTATTTATTTATTTGAGACAGCCAGAAATTGAGAGGAAGGGGGAGGTAGAGTGGGAGAGAGACAGAGAGACACCAGCAGCCCTGCTTCACCACTTGCAAAGCTTTCACACCCCCCCCCCCCCATAGATGGGGACCAGGGACTTGAACCTGGGTCCTTGTGCACTTAACCAGGTGCGCCACCACCCAGCCCCTCTTTTTTTGTTTGCTGACAGACAAGCATACCCCTGTAGTACTGCAATGTTTAGACCTGTGTCCATTTCCTCTGCGCACGCTCACCAGCATATAACCGACCAGCTCCTCCTTGTAGGAAAACTTGAATTGGGGGTCCCCAACATCTTTGATCGCAATGCAGATTTCAGTGATGCTTCTGGTGAAACTCATTTGCAGGTCCATGTCCTAAGGGAAACACAATTCCCAGTGCGAGGCAAGGCCTTGGGCGCCACCCCGGGCTCTGCAAACACTTGGTAAGTATTTGAAGGATGTGCTGAGGCAGGAAAGACTCCTGTCTTCTTTGGCCCTTCCTCTCATTTTAAAATGCTCACAGCGGGGAGCTGAGAATCAAAGGTCAGTCACTCCCCAGCCCCCCATCCCACGGTGCGGCGTTCTGACTTTTTATTTATTTTTGGACCATAAACCGTAGTAGGAAACAACGAACAAAGTACTCAAATACCTGATATACCTGCCTCTGCCTCTATCTATCTGTCCGTCTATCTATCTATCTATCTATCTGTCAGTCTGTCTGTCTGTCTGTCTATCTATCTATCTATCTATCCATTCATCCGCTTCTGAAATAAGAGTTTAACATTACATATTGCCACATATGGCGCATTTTTCATTTCTCTTTTGTTTAATTCCATTCCAATGATTTTGCTAATTAAAAAAGATAACACTGGGACCAGGTGGTGGCGCACCTGGTTGAGCACACATGTTACAATGCTCCAAGGACCCAGGTTCGAGCCTTCAGTCCCCACCTGCAGGGAGGAAAGGTTTGCAAGTGGTGAAGCAGGGCTGCAGGTGTCTCTCTCTCTCTCTCTTTTCTCTCCCTATCATCCCCCTTCCCTCTTGATTTCTGGCTGTCTCTATCAAATAAATAAATAAATAAATAAATAAATACAATAAAAAAGATAACTGCATTGCTTATGACAAAATGGGATTGAAGATTCCTTATTTCAGATTGGATTAATGTGTTACATGTTGGGGTCCTTTCCTCTGGAATCAAGCCAAGTCAGGATGTCTGTGCTTAGACTTACTCAGCTGTGTATCTGTCTCTTACCTTGTTCACCACCGCCATGCCCAGGACCTAAAAAACCAAAAGCAAATACAGAGGTGAAACCAGCAGTTAGTGACTCCCCTCACCCCAGCAAGAAGGTCCATCAAGCGGACGTGCACCCGTGAGGCAAGGCCTTCATTCTTGCCTGGGAAGAGGGACTAAACTTCTTCCTCATTTTATTTTCAAATTTTTTTTTAGTAGTAGTCCTTTTATTTATTTATTTATTAATATTGTTTAATATTTATTTATTCCCTTTTGTTGCCCTTGTTGTTTTATTGTTGTAGTTCTTGTTGTTGTTACTGATGTCGTTGTTGGATAGAACAGAGAGAAATGGAGAGAGGAGGGGAAGACAGAGAGGGGGAGAGAAAGACAGACACCTGTAGACCTGCTTCACCGCCTGTGAAGTGACTCCCCTGCAGGTGGGGAGCCGGGGGCTTGAACCGGGATCCTTCCGCTGGTCCTTGTGCTTCGTGCCACATGCGCTTAACCCGCTGCACTACCGCCCGACTCCCTTAGTTTCAAATTTTTAAGTTTATTTATTTTCCCTTTTGTTGCCCTTGCTGTCTTTTGTTGTTGTTGTATTTATTGTTGTTGTCGTTGTTGGATAGGACAGAGAGAAATGGAGAGAGGAGGGGAAGACAGAGAGGGGGAGAGAAAGATAGACACCTGCAGACCTGCTTCACCGCCTGTGAAGCGACTCCCCTGCAGGTGGGGAGCCGGGGGCTCGAACCAGGATCCTTACACTGGTGGTTGCGCTTCACGCCACGTGCGCTTAACCTGCTGTGCTACCTCCCGACTCCCTCTTCCTCATTTTTATAGCGAGACATTGCATTTTGACAGAGGAGTTATGTCGGAGAAGTAAGGAACAACTTGGGGAGCCTGAGTGGCTGGGATGAGTGTGAGAAGTAGTGCAAGGTGGTGTGGCCTAGGCCTGCTCAGGAGTGCTGAGCATTTGGAGGGAGTCCTGTGTGTGAGCCTCACTACCTGTGAGTCTCTCTTTTAAGTGTTTACCACTATCAGCGCAGTTTGAACAACCACCGGCAGCAACATTCCAGAGACTATTGCAAGGAAGGAAGAAGCAACCTTGCCTACAGTAGCAGAGAATGGGCTATTTAAATTCCACGAGGTCACGGAGAGTTCAGCAGATAAAGAAGGCTGTGGGGGATTGGGAGAAGGTGGATTTCAAGAAAGAAACAATCTGATTTTATTTCTTTTATTTTTTTTTAAAATTTATTTTATTTATTTATTTATTTATTCCCTTTTGTTGCCCTTGTTGTTTTATTGTTGTAGTTATTATTGATGTCGTTGTTGTTGGATAGGACAGAGAGAAATGGAGAGAGGAGGGGAAGACAGAGAGGGGGAGAGAAAGACAGGCACCTGCAGACCTGCTTCACCGCCTGTGAAGGGACCTGCTTGCAGGTGGGGAGCCGGGGGCTCGAACTGGGATCCTGACGCCGGTCCTTGAGCTTAGCGTCACCTGCGCTTAACCCGCCGCACTACCGCCCGATTCCCCTGATTTTATTTCTTAATCACGTTTTCTGCTCCTACGCTTTTATCTTTTGAGTGCCTCAGCTCCTACCTTTCCTCTGGCCAGAGTCCTGTGAGCATGGATTCCTAATGTTTGGACATCACAGACTGGAAACCAAGGCAGCCCTGTGTGGGCCGTTACCTGAGAACACTGGGTATAAAATGACAGGACTTGGGCGACAATGTCCTGTTCCAGTCTGGGGAGGAGCTGATTCCTGGGAGCGTGAATGGCCACAGACCCGTAGATCACCATGACGTCGGTCTTGCTCAAGTGCTTTTTCCCAGAAAAAATGCCCTGAAGAGGAGGAAAGATAAGAATACAGCTGAAGAAGATGTGTTTTACTTGGTGTGTTTTTTCTCAGCCATATAGTAGTTTAAGAAATGGGACTGGGGTGGTTAAAACCGTCTCTCTTGCTTGTCAGAATGCCAACACCTGGGATTATGTTCTGAAGCCACCAGACTTTAACAGAGGTGATGGTGAGGAGGTCGATGTTGATTTCCACTTACTAAATCCCTTTCCCCTGGGGAGGGGGAACATTGCCCATGATATTTTTCTATTCTTTTTTCCTTTTTTTAAATTGTACTTTAAAATTTTTTTATCTTTATTTATTTATTGAATAGAGACAACCAGAAACTGAGACATCATGGGGAGATAGAAAGGAAGAGAGAGAGAGAGACACCATCAGCCCTGATCCGCCACTCGTGAAGTTTTCCCCCTGCAGGTGGGGACCAGGGACTCGAACCCAGGTCCTTGTGCACTGCAATGTGTGCGCTCAACCAGGTGCGCCACTGCCTGGTCCCACATGACATTTTCTAATGACGAACAGTGCTAAGAGCTTCAACGTCTTAGTTATTGCTTTCATGACAGTGGTTCTCAAAGCATGTACCAGACAGGACTTGAAGTAGGAATATGGAGCCTCTGAGGCCCTGAGCAACTAGACAAACATAGATGCATATGGGGTCCCTGCTGTCTTCTCAGAGGCAGAAGAAAACGGAGATTTGTGACGCGGCCGGCCATTCTGACAGGGACTGGGCTTGGACTTAGAGACAGCTTGGAGACAGCTTGCCCTGAAGTGAATTCCTGATTTTCCAAGAATGAAGAGAATAAAGAAGAAAACATAAATGGATATAGAGAGCTGTGGAGAGAGAGAGAGAGAGAGAGAGAGAGAGAGAGAGAGAAAGAGGGTAACAGAATTGAGGGAATCAGAGTTTTTAATGACAACTCCTGGAGGAAGAGATTATTACTATTTTTAATCATCTTGCTTTTTTTCACATAGTCTTATAAAACTATTTATATGTATTGCATGCTAGTATAAGTAATAGATTTGGAACGTGACATATAGTCTGGATATCATTATTGCTTTTCACTTTTGAAAGGAAGTGTCATTAACAAAAAGGGAAAGATTTTAGGATAATTATGAAAGCAGTTTCGACCTTGCGGATCTTTTGAGAGGGTCTTGCTCTGCCTCTTCAAGGACTCTCTGCAATGTGCTTGGAGAACCACCATCATTATGGGAATGGCCACGACTCTGGGGCTCTCAGCACTTGTCACCGTGAAGTACAAGCCTACATCAGTGACAGGGGCGCACACAGGCACACCCTGCCAGGAGAGGCCAACAGTCTATTCACTTTGGTTAAGATCACTCTGAAGTAGCAGGGAGCTTCAGTCTCCAAATCCAAGTTCTTGGCCTCTCAGACTCTTCAAAACCAATTTTTAATCACTTAAGATCTTGGGAATGTAGTTACAGACAATCTTCTCATGTCTCTGATTTCATGACAAAGATAAACAGGTTGCTGGAACCTAACCAGTGCTCCACACCAGAGTGTGGGGGGCTGATTGTTGCAGTCTGATGGCTGTCTCAGCATGGCTGTCCGTCTCTCAGGACGGGTCTCCTGAGCCCAAACTTGCCAGGTGGGTCAGGAGCCAGACCATAGTGCCTTTGGTCATGTTCACTTTCTGTGCAATAAATGCCAATCAGTTCTATTAAAAGCGAACTCGAATGGTATTTGACTGCCTTTAGCACTTCTGAATTATAATATGATTCTTTTGTTCATTTATTATTATTAATTATTTTTACCTTGCAGCGATTCATGAAAAAGTTTTCCTGATCTTGGAATGTTTTAAGGGCTTTTAAAACAGTGTCCAAATGGTTCTCGGCACAGTATCCCATAATAGATGCTATTCCCTGAAATCAGAAAAGGTGTAAGATCTTGGGTTTCACCACTGACTCATTTAACACATGTTTATTGAGCATCTATTATGTACCAGGCTTTCTTCTAGACGCTGAAAGGAACAGACCAAGCTCCTTGTCCTGGTGGAATGTATTGTCAGGAGGAATATCAGGGAAGTGGCATTAAACATACACACTCACACACACACACATACATACTCACATACACACACACACACATACTCACATACACACTCAAACAGACTCTCTCAAACACACATACTCACATACACACACACACACTCACACACACTACACACACTATACACACTGACACACACACTCTCACACATACACTCACACACATTCACACATTCTCACACACACACACTCACACACACTCACACACACACTCCCCCCCACTCACACACTCACACACACACTCTCACATATACACACACACTCACACTCTCTCACACACACTCTCACACACACTCACACACACACACTCACACACACACACTCACACACACACTCTCACACATACACACACTCACACACACACTCACACACACACTCTCACACATATACACACACACACACTCACACACACACTCTCACACATACACACACTCACACACACACTCACACAC